>NC_056726.1:943156722-943239222 GCF_019279795.1 Protopterus annectens
TGAGTTGAGAATGCATCTCATTGGGTCTGACATTCAGGATTGATCTCAGTTTTTGGTCCTTTTGTTGTAACCTGTCCCTGTGGGATTTTAAGATGGCCTTTGTTTGCATTAGGTTTTCTTATACTGATAGGCTAGCTTATCACGAGTTACTCTCTGTCTTGACTCACTAGTATGCATGAGTTTGTCAGCCATTATTTATGATCCCTTGTTTTCATTAAGCATATATTTAGTTTTCTGTGGGTAAAGCTGTTATTGAAAAGTTGATCTAATGAAGTCCAGTTGGTGCAGGAAAGCGCTTATCACAAGTGAAAGCTGAGTTATTCCATTGACTGTCTACTCAAGGTTATTTCTTCAGTTGTTTTATAAAAGTGGAATTAACATCTGAAGATTTGGATTATTGACTACTGCTGCTTATAATTGTAAGCTTAAGATTTTTTTTCTCAAATAACAAGGAAGTGAATGCAGTCTGCTGTTTTCATTTTGGTGACAGCTACCACCTTGCATCTCTGCTGTGGTTTATGTACTTGTTCATGCGTTGACAAATTCTTAGTATACACAGGGTTCTTGGATGTAAGGAAAAGTTACCACGGTTATTGGTGACCTTTGTTATTTTATCCACCTTCAACCACATGTATTAGAACAAGAAGCTTAGTAGGCTTACAGTGTGTAACTTTCTGTTTTCAGCGTACATTCTAAACATGGCATTCTAGTTTAATATGCAATGTGCATAGTATTTTTTTGAATTAATTTAAAAAATATATAAAACACAGTGCTTTTTATTTAAAATATCATCCTACACGTATTCTAAGGAATGCCTCACTCCACCCATCACTCCACCTTTCAACTATAAAAAACATTTTGTTGGCATTTGCAAGAGCACTATTTTCACACAGCGTCCAACATTATCGCACCATGTTATTCTATAATTATTCCAGATATAACTCCAATTTACTGCCATATCCAGCATTAGGCACCCTTGATGCTCACAGCTTTGGGGAGGGCTATGAAGAAAGTAATACTAGCTCCATCCATGGGGAAAGAAATGCACAGAAACTCGTAGTGACTGTTCAAATTGATTCTGTTTCTTTTTTTACCTACTCATAGCAGCACATTAGCATAGAATTAAGTAAACATCAGTAAAGATCCATTCTTTCAAGTCACTTCATGCAAGAAGGAACCTGATTGGTTGCAGCATTTGTTTTGCTCCTCTTTTCCCACTCCTCTAAGGTATCAGGAGAGGACAGAGTAGACACCATCCAAAAGCTGGACTCTGTCATGTCCACTTGCAAAAGTAGTGCCTGATGGTTGCAGCGTTTGGTTGACTTTCACTTCCATTTTTTAAGGCAACATTGTAGAAGAATTCAGTCAAGTGTCCCTAATATTTCTTCATATTGTTGGCTTGTCCATCAGTGAGGATTTTGTCAGTCAGTAATGCCAGACATTAGACTTTCATACTTCTTATTGTTCTGGAAATGCACCCCGATCAAAATCTGTTGTTTTATTTGGCAATAATCCATGACTGAGTGTGGGTATGTTAGGATTTAGCCATGGATGGTGTAGTTTGATCATGAGGGCAAAGCACTGAATGATAAATGACCATAATTAACGACCATTATTAAACCACTTAAGAAAGTTACTTTGCATCTTTTTATCCAAATGATGCTCTTGATATTTACTTTGACCACTTTGATTGCTTTTGTTTCCTGGATGTAACCAAAACAGATACATGACTGGAAATTGTTTCACATAACCTATTAGATGGGTGTAGGTGTCAGCTGCTTTTTACAAATATCTATTTTTATTTTTAGCCATTCAATGACTCACAATAAATGCCGCACATTGTGTCTGGTTTCAGTGCCACTTAAACCCAACATCGTGTCTAGTTTAAATGAAACTGAAATTAATCCATAATTAACCTGTTTAGTCAAAAGTTTACTGCTTCATTGACAGTAATTTGTCAGAAATGTTTTCAATAACTAAACACAATTTGTTTGCTTGTTTGTTTCTTGAGTGAATGCCCAAATGGGTAATGCCCATTTCTAGGGGAGCAATAGTTAGAAAAGGCCCAATGTGAGTGTTACAGGCATGCAGAAACGTTACCTGAGGCACATAGCAGATGCTGTGACATACATCATCATTTCAGTTGAATGTATAGACCAGAACAATATACTGAACATGTATTTTAGTATATGTTCATTTCAACTTAATGTACAGAATACATTTACATGTAGAGGACTCGGAGTGTAACCAGATTGCTTGGATATTATAAATACATTTGGAGGTGAAAGTTATACTCCATTGACTCTAAAGGAGTCATTTCTTAGGATTACTAATTCAAGGCAGCTTCAGAATGGCAGGTCAAGAAATTTGTATGGGTCATATACTTTAACGCCAATATCTGAGGATCTGAGGATACCTGTTTTGTAACTAGATACACCCCTTTGCAGAAGTGAGAGTGAATATACTGAAATAATATTATTTTGTTTATTACACTGCTGGCCATGGCTTGGGGCCTCTCTGAGAGGTTTGCATACAGAAAGTCCCCTAGCCTGACAGGGTGGTCCATTTAGGCATGTTTTTGAATGGTAGTACTAATCTCAAAATTGATGAAATGGTTACTTCCTGTCTCTTTACAGAGAATGAGGTGAATAACAAAATATAAATAAATAAAACTGTACGTTTAAGGGATGTCATGGTAGTTTTACTCAAGCTGTGATACATGTTCTGAAATGTCTTCTGGTACGTTTAGTGCAGAGTAGATCAAATGCCAGCTTAAGATGTGGATCTAGAAGCATATTAGAAACATTCAAAATACTTCAGCTTTCAGCTCAGTACTGCAACCTTGTATTACTGAGCAATCCCCAAAACATAGCCTATTGAAATGTTTTATTATGTATTAGTGCAATGATAATACTTTTAACATATTGCAACAAAAAGAAGTCAGGTCTGTCTATCTCTCTCTCTGTAGCATCTTACAACTACAAGCTTGAATGCGGAACTGAATATTAAGTTCTTATTGTAGTAATGCATGAGCTGCTAAACATATGACTATTTATAGTAGTATATATTTAAGTATTGCTCATTCTATTGTTTACTTACTTTAAGCTGAGTTTTTATTGCGGTGACTTGATCTAATTTCTTCCCATTTTCTCCTTTACTATTTTTCCCTCCTTCTCCCTTTCGCTCTCTCCCTTTTCACGTGTTTCTATTTAGCTCCAGGAATTGTGATATCATCTCTGACTGGTATGGTATGTTTTGTAACCCTGGAAGGTAGTTTGTCAAGGCACAAGGTAGTTAATTTTTTTTAATTTGTATTTATTTATTTATTTGTTTTGCAAATGGGCTTCCGCTATGTTTTTTTCTATAAATGTTTTTCTTTAGATGCCTTGATAGAGTTTTGTGTTTGGAAAACAACAGGTACTTTTCACAATTAAAGTTAGTGTTCAAATATTTACAAAGGTGATGGCAAAAATAATGAATGTATTTCATACCTCTCAACCTCTTAGCCCGAGAAATCTAGACAAAGCCTGACATAATGGGGGGACAAAGGTCCAAAAATAACAGATTTTAAATATTGCTTTTACAAAGTTAGAAAGTAGCTAGAATAATAGGATTTGTGTTAAAATGCATTTTCTAAAGAATATGAATTCTGAAGCTCAAATGTATGTCATTATTTAATGATTTCATTCCTTAGATCATCCCAGTGATTTGCCAGAAAACCACAAATTTTATAAGGAACAGCTTGAAATTTTGAGGCAAAAATGTGGACATTCTGTGAATATCTGGACAGTTGAGAGGTATGAATTGTTTTTAACACGTGCAATTCAAGATGAGCGTGTAATTTTTGTGAATGTGCACCAGTCATTGGATAAGTAAAATGTTGCTACTAGTGTGCAAGGAAAAGGCAGAGGAAGTGAGCTTTTAGATGCAGCATTTGTATTATCTGATTTCAAAACATGCTTGCTTTAGTGAACTAGGATTTTTTTGAGGGGAATAGGGGGAATAGGACTGTAGAACAGATACAGGAACAGGAAATACCCAGGAAACCTATAATACGAGTATGGGTGAAAAGGGCTGCATTAAAATAGAAGAAAACTGATAGAGGAACAAAGTAGGATAAATGTAGTTGTCAGGATGTCTTCTTTTTAAAGATTTAGGGAAAGAAGGAAATACTTTCATTTATTTGTGTGCTGATGGATGACTGTGTTGATAACAGATGACTTGCATGCTCACTGAAAGCTGTGAAAAGGGAATTCAGTTCAGAACTAGTATGGACTCTGAATATAATTTAAGCAAGCTGTTGGTGAGGTCAGTCTGGAAATGGTAGAGGGGAGAAAAATAGGATGTGCTGTAGCTAAATCTGGAGGTATGGGAAATGTTAGGTCAGGCAAGGAAAGAAAATATAAGGTATTTGAAGAAAGAATCGCAAGGTGACCTCAACAAGTATAAAGAAAAGTGGGATTATTGATACATAATGAAGGAAAAAAATGTAACCAGAAGGGTATTCACAGTGAAGATAGTATACTTGATAAGGTACCTACCAGACGGATGAAAGAAGAAAAGGGGAGATGAGTTACAATGTTTATGTGAAGTATTTGTGTTAAAAGAGCATCAATCAAGGATTGTAAGGGCACAGGACATAGACTAAAAAGGGTGGAGAATGTCAGACTTAAGAAGACATGGTAGTAGCATTTATTGTAGTTAGGTAGGTAGTTACAAAAGTTAAATGAAAAGAGGGAAGTGTAGAAAAAGCTAGAATAGCAATGGTGAAAGGAACTGATGAGGAAGGCTGGGGTTGTAAGAAAATAATTTTGAAAGCTGAACTAATGAAAGATGGATTATAAGTAAGGCTGTGTACCAGGAAACGGATACTTTTAAACTGTGATGTTGAACAAAACGTTTGAGGATTCTGTGGACTGTAAGATGATCAAATCATTCATTATTTAAGGAAATAAATCCAGACTGTTCTCTGGAAGGTCGGATAGTAAAACTAAAACCCAAATAACTTAAACCACATAATGCAATGACAGATGACAATGATGCTTGGGAAGCTCAAGGGCAAAAGAAGATGGGGATGATACAGGCTGATTCCTTTACAGCATCACTGAAGTGATGAATATGAATTTGTAAAAACTTCAAGAAGAAGCTGATGATAAACAAAGCTGGTTTTCTAATCTTTGAAGACAGAGTTAGACTTGACTAAACAGCAACAAAGCAGGACGTAGAGAAGGGAAGAAGGACTACGGTGCAGAGATTACAAAAGGAAAAAAATGAGAGAAACTAAAGTTATGGATAACTGAAAAGCTAGTTAAAGAACAAAGAATTAAGCAGTTTAAGGAGTGGAATAAAATGATTGTAAAGGTGAGGTAGCTATTTAAAAAGAGCAAAATGGTTAAGGTTTAATTATAGGGGAAAGAACTGATGCAAGATTTCATCCATAATAACAGAAACTGGTAGAACTGGTTATACATGAGTGGTAGAGGAGAACTGCAGGCAGGACAACTATAAGATGAAAAGAGGTTTCCAGTATAAAAAGGTGGAGAAATTTGAAGGCAATGGTTAGCAGAATGGTATACATCGAAATGCTGACAAAGATTTGTTCAGGGAAAACAGATGTTAGAAATGTGACAAGAAAGATACAAACATTATTCATAAGTTCCAAGAGTGTGACTAGGCAAGAAGAGAGTAGAGAAAAATATTGGAAGAATGAAAACTATTAGGAGAGAAAGTTAGAATTAGGGAGTCAAGTGTAAATTAGAAGCAGTCATAGAATCCTGCACCAACACTAATGTTCTCCTGGAAGAGCTGACACAGACAAATGAGTTGTGTCAGAGCCATAGACTAAAATTTAATGCCAAGAAATGTGTAGTAGTATCCTTCTGGAAGGCAACCACCCTGGATAACTATCATATTGTCAACACACCCCTAAGAGTAGTCCAAGTAGTCAGGAACATGGACACACACACAGATAGTAATCTAGCACTTAACCATCACGTGTCTATAGTAGTGAGGAAATCATTCTGTGTTGTGCAACTTATAAACAAAGGTATGGCATCTAGGTCCAAGGAGATCATTGTTCCAGTGTATTCAGTATTCATCAGACCTATTATTAAGTGCAATGCCCCCTTTGATATGCACCTAAAAAGGCATATCCAACAATTTGGAATGTCCACAGAGGTTCCTCACTAAAAGAATAAAGGGCATAAGTAAAATGTCCTATGCAGACCACCTCAAAGCCCTACCCCTGTATTGTCTACTATAAGTTATTGAAGGGACATCTATGCCTGGCATACAACACATTGTCAGACCCCATCCTGATGGACCTTGTGTATATCCGCAAAATAAACAGCACCAGAATTATCTATTCTAAAGACCTGATATAAATAGGGCCTCTGATATAAATAAGGCCTGCTGGAGAGACATGTATGTATACCAGAGACTCCCCCATCTCAGAACAGGCTCCCCATCCATGTAAAGCAAGGTTCCTCCCTAACTCAATTTAAGTGTAATTTGGACAACTGGATGGGGAACAGGAAGTTCATCCCTGGTTTGGTGCCTATGTCTCTAATGGACACAGGCAGCCTGTAAATGGTTCATCTCCAGGGCCCCTACTTGTAAAAGTTTCATCTCCTAAGCCCCTGCTTATACATATTATGGTACCAGAACTTGTCAGAGATTTGGGAATCATGGCTAGGCTTAAAAAAGCCTTTGTGGTCATTAGCCTAGTACACACCTATGAACCTGTGAGAGGCAAAGGATATATGGAAGCTGTGCTTATTTGGACTATAGAAATGGTAAGTAGGAAGAAAGGTATAGAAACGAGGAAAGCAATAAGGTAGTTGAGTAGAAAGCCATATAGTATAGGGTGTTGGGAGGATATGTCAGGCTAGCAAGAGCTTTAGTGGCAATTATAACTAAATGCAGGGTCTCTTCCAGGGTTAAACAATCAAATTTTGATCTCTGGTGTTTAAGACTAAGGACAAGTAAATTATGATTTATTTGCCCATTTGTTCTTCTAGTCTTAAAAGTTGAATGGAATTATTTTATTAATTGTTTCATAATTATCCAATAATGTTTTTAACAGAAAGTCATGTGATGTCACACGATTTGTATTTAGTAGGAACTTTTACTTCAGTGTTTTTATTCTGATGAAGTCCAATACTTTGAACGAAGTCACTAGATATAAATTTTATTGTGTGAGTTACATCATTAGCGATACCGATATGATTGGTATTTACAGGAACTTAACTGAATGGGGCAGCAGTTTGAAATACTTGTTGATATGCTCAAGAAAAGATAAAAGAGAAGGTTAGTTATTATGGAAATGTACCCGGACCTTTCTGGATGTGCTAGAAATATGGGAAAAGTGCTGCACTTAACAAATGTAGGCTTTAATTGTTAAACTAAAATACATATGACAATACTATATTCAGTTGTGAATCTACATGAATATGTTGCAGATTGTATACATGAATTACATGTGAAATGTTGAGAGACATTTCACATATGTAGAAAAAAAAAGTCAGTTCTAAGATTACCAACTTAATCAGGTGAAAAGTGATAGGCAAATGGAGGACATCCCAGTACTCATTCAGCTCAGTGGGTGCAAGGCATAGACTGTCATCCAGAACAGGGTGCAAACCCATCACAGGACACATGCACACATGCTCAAAATGCATGCACATAAGAGCACATGCAGAAATGTGAACACACACATGTATGTGCACATGCACACACCACATGCACACACACATACACACAAACACGTACATGCACAAACACACACACATGCACACACACCTACAGACATTGTGTAACATAGCCAAATCATCTTTGACATGTCTTTGGATGTGTTTGAAAACTGAAGCATCCAGCAGAAACCCACAAGGACACAGGGAGGGCATGCAGACCCCACATAGAAGGCACCCTAATCAAGGATTACAATACAGAATTAAGCTTTGTGAGGCAAATATATTAACGTCTGTGCCACTCCCCCACGCAAAATATCAAATTCTACAGTGTTTTACTACATATAAAAAGATTCAGCATTTAGATTACTGAAACTAAGAAATATGTACTGACTTCACAGCTGTTATAGAGTAGTGTACCAGTGATATTTACTTCTAAGAAGATGCCTAGATAATTTCCAGCTATGACCGCAACCAAATGATCTAGAAAAGCAGTAAAAAGCACAACTCCTGAGCACATCAACAGGGCTTCCTCCAACACAGCGAAGAGCCCAGAGAAAATTTCAAAGTCACCAACTTAAGACATAGTTCTATCATTAGAGATACATTTGGACTCATCCAAAAGGGTTTTACTTTTTCCCCCAGTAAATGAAGCAACCCAGTCAATACCAAGTCTTCCCTTAATCTCTGTATGTAGATGTAGACCTAGCAGTCTATTTTCATGGACAATCTGAACCAAAGAATAAATGAGTCAAGCACATCTACTTCACTCCCCCAACTCACCTCACTTTGGCTACATTCAAATGATTATGCAAGTAGGAGATCTGAGCAATGCTATCCAAGCCCCCTGTACATAGGTATTACAAACAGCACACCAGAGAATTTGAATTCTTCATCTGTTTTGTGTTGTCACCAGCATTAGATGTATTCATTTGGAAAAGGGTGTGTGTGTTGTTTCCTTGATTTATGAAGTATTACAATGAAGTTTGCCCTACTTAACCACTCAAGGTTCTGCTCCCAGACAGCCCTTGAAGATATCTACAAGGCTTACAAGGACATAGATATCTGTCACTGATGAAGACGTTGGCTTTGATTCCACTGTTGTTGAATTTAGTGCTTTTCTTCAAGTTGGACACCCATGAATATTCACTATTTTGACATCTCTTAGCCTCACTAGAACTGTGTTGATACACTTGCTGAATCCAATTGTTATAAGCAGTGGCTATAAGACTGAACCAACCCCCTTTTTTCATGTAGAGAAAGCTTAGGTGCGTAATTTGCTGTACACAGTCCTCTGTTTTTGACTCCATTGATTTCATTTACAAAGTAATTTCCCTAGATGGAATGGATGAATGGCTGCTAGTTAGCAATGACATGGAATTCCTTTACCAAGTGCCAACCCAATAATAAAGCACTGAATCCATCAAGCAGCTCCACATCAGGAGAAATGGATCAAGCAGAACCAAAGCCAACAATACCTGCCGCCTGCTTGCCCTGCTCCAGAAGAACAGCTTCTTTTCTTTTTGGTACAGGGTGTACAGCCAGACTGATAGTGTTACCATTGGAGTTGGAGGGTCACAGTTTGAGGATGTGCAAAGATGAAAACCACTGATAGCACAACATATTGAAAGCACTTTTGACTGAATGTTCAAATGGCTAAATGCTCATTTTTTATTCGATTTGTAAGTAGGAATGCAGGAAAATAAATGTTTGACTGAAAGGTTATATTGTTTGATGTGTATGTGCGAGTGTTTGTGGGTTAGGATTAATGTAATAGTTAGATAAGGGGATAGATTTACTGTTTTATATGCTTGATGTTGTGTGTGTTCTGTGTTCTTTTGTCTAGTGTGCTGGCAATGTTAATGAAAAGATTTTCAATAGCATAATGAGTAGGGTTGGGGCACAGGTAGGGTTAGAGTTACCACACATGAGTAAGGTGGTGCAGGGAGGCATTATATAAATTCTCATTAAGCTGGACACATTATATACATTTTTTATTGTTTATACTTGAAAAGGTAGAAAAAACACTGAGCCAGATTCATTAACAGCTACACTAAATACAGCTATTGTGTAAGCCGCCCACATAATAGCTAACTATTTTGGATTCATTAAATGGCTTTACACTAGCCACCAAACAAAGGTAAATGGCAGAATATACTAATGAAAGGATACAGTAAGTAGCCAACTTATATGCAAGTATTAAATATCCCTAAGACATCCAATGTTTTCTGGAATTCATCAATTCCAATGCCTTGGACCAGCTTGTCCATACCCTTACCAGGGGTAGCAATATCCTGGACCTGGTCATTACCAATATGGGTAATAGATGCTTCACACCAGAGGTCAACTCCTCACTGGTCAGGTCTGACCACAAGCTAATCATCCTAGTCATCCATATTCTGCCACCCTCCCCATTAAGGAAACCACTGTAAAAAACTTCTTAAGTCAGAAGTGGCAAACTTCATTAAACCCACACAGATGGAAAATTGTGGCATGATTGCCGAATCATATATAAATGCGCTGTATAAGCACATACACGAGTGCATGGACTGTGCCATCCCCAACAGAACCAAGACACTATCCTCCAGAAAAAGGAAGCCAGTCTAGAGGTCCCCTGCCATAAACAAGCACTACAACAGAAGGAATAAACTGTTGCAGAAAAGAGTAAAATCCCATGACTGCAGGAACTTCCTGGTCAGCCTCAGCAAAAAGCTGAGATCCCTCATAAAATCCTCCAAAGCTAGTTACGAAAATAAAATTGCCTTGGATTCTAAAGACAACCACAAAGCCTTCTGCAGCTATGTCAAGAATCTCAATGGCAACACTCGGATCTGCTCTGAACTACAGCACAAGGATGCTACATTTACCGAACCAACTGATATTGCCAACATCCTGGCAGACAGGTTCAGTGCTAATTTCACCCCACCCTTACCCCCCAAAGGACCCATCCCCATAATGGATGATTGCAAAGCCCCTGAAATCATGGTCACACAGGTGAAAACGGCATTCTCCAAAGCCAAGAACACAGCATCTATGGGACAGGACAACATCCCAGGCTGCGTTCTGCATGAACTACAGAATGAACTGGCACCCCACCTAAGTACCATGTTCAACCATAGCCTCACTTCAGGCTTTGTGCCTAAGGAGTGGCACATAGTGACAGTTATCCCACTCCACAAAAGGAGTGCCACCACAGACCCTGGGAACTACTGCTCCATTAGCCTGATGAGCCTGGTCTGCAAGACCATGGAGCTCATCATTCTAGAGCTTATAAACAAAGACATAGGTAACCTCCAAACTCTGGACCCCACTCAGTTTGGGTTTGTAAAGGGTAGATCATGCCTCCTAAACCTGACTTGACTTCTTCGAAGCAGTCACTAGAGCCGTAGACGAGGGTAAGGTAGTGCACACAGCCTATCTTGACCTCGCCAAGGCTTTTGACACCATCCCCCACTCTGGTATTATAGATAAACTCACTGGATTAGGCATAAATCCCTATGTCACAAGATGGGTGGCCAACTGGCTCACTGACAGAACCCACAGAGTGAAAGTAGCCAACTCCAAATCCAACTTCAGACCAGTGACAAGCAGAGTGCCACAGGATTCGGTCCTGGGTCCTCTCCTGTTCAGTATCTACTTCTCTAAAGTCCAGGCTAATACAGCTGGTCTCTGGCTGACAAAATTTGCAGAAGACTGCAAACTAGAAGCCATAATCGATTCACCTAAGGATGTGGACATGCTACAAAGAGGCCTCACTGAGACTGATGCTTGGTGTCAAAGTCATGGCCTAAAGCTCAATGCCAAGAAGTGCATTGTCATTCCCTTTGGGAAAAATACCATACCCATTAACTACCACATAGGCAGTAGCTTACTAAACACCAAAAGTGTGATAAGAGACCTTGGGACACAGGTGGATAGTAGTCTCTCCTTTGCTAATCACGTCGCCACAGTAGTCAGGAAATCCTTCTATGTGGCACACCTCATCATAAAGGGGTTCTCCTCCAGAAAAAGAGAGGTCATCGTTCCTCTCTATTCATCCCTTGTTAGACCCATCATAGAGTACAATGCCCCATTTGGCATGTACCTCACAAGACATCTGCAACAGCTGGAAAGGCCACAGAAACACCTCACTAAGAGGGCTACTGGCCTCAAACAGATGCCATACGCTGACCGTCTCAAAAAACTCTAGCTGTACACCATCGCATATCACCTACTCCAAGGCGACCTCTGCCTAACGTACAAAGCTACGTCTAACCCAGACCTGATGGACATGCTACACTTAAAAAAATCCCAATCTCTCCGAGCTACATGCTCCAGGGACCTAAACCTTATCACCACAATAAACAAAACATGCTGGAGGGATAGATTCCTGTCCTAGAGACTTCCCCTGCTCTGGAATAGGCTACCCATTCATGTCAAGCAAAGCTCCTCATTAGCCCCCTTTAAGAGAAATCTTGACAATTGGATGAGTAATAGGAAATTCACCCCAGGAATCACTGCTATGACTCTGCTCAACAGGGCACAGGAAAATAATTTTCTTGGGTGGCAAAAGCCAGGGAACTCATTTGGCTAGGCTTGTCTAGGCCCTAGGGATGATAGCCTAGTACTTACCTATGACCCTATGAATCTGTCCTGTGTACAGTAATATCAGTAATACTGTATGACTGTGATGTCTGCAATATCCACCTATAGACTTTGCACAATAATGTGCATCAAGCACTTCAGTTTCCCACATATATATGCAACCATAAGTACATTAATAATGTGCAAAGGCAGTGCACAGTCATCATCAATGACATGGGGGGAAGGGGGAATACATGAGGACAAGCCTATCACCAAAGAAGTGAGTGTGAATTATTGAATTGTATTGCCTACTTGAAAGTTCTGCCTTTTTAATTTCTCCAAGTCATTTGGGTTTCTAATACCATGACGGGAATGAACCCCATTCCTAAGTCAAAGTATGAGTCAAAGTATGATTTAAAGTTCATGAAATTAGTATTGCTTCAGTCTTTGATGTCAGCCAGTAGTGCTCTTCGCAGCACCTGCAATGTGCCCAGTAATGACTCCTGCAATTTGTACAGGCTTACATGGCTTGGTAACATATCTAAATATGATTGTAAATTCCTTTTTATAAGTCCTGTTGCTCCTACTACTATTGGAACTGTCTGGGTATCTTTCTTCCACATTGATCTTATTTCTGCCTGCAGATCCTGGTATTTTATGACTTTGTGTCTCTCTGTAAGTAATGCACTATAGTCACTGGGTGTGGTGATTTCAATGATCAATGCTACTTTTGTCTTCTTTTCTTGGACCACTATATCCAGTTTTCTAGCATCTATCTTTTGAACTGTTGGTGATAGGTGATCCCATGTGATATAAACTTCATCATTTTCTATGATGCTTTGTGGCTTATGTTTCCAGTGTTTTTCAGCCACTTCAATACCATAATGTTTACACAATCCCCAGTGCAACAGTCGCACCACATTATTATGCCTTTCAGTATACAGTCCTTCTGCCATTAGAGTGTCGCAACCAGCAACAAGATGTGTGATGGTTTCCAATTCGGTTTTACAAAACCTACATTTGTCTGTTTCTCCAACATGTTTAATGGGCTTTGGAAACCAGAGTGTATGTAGCCCACTATCTTGGGCTGTCAATATTAATCTTTCATTTCTTGGTTTGAATTCGCCTCTCCTTAACCATTCCTGTGTTCATTCTTGATCAACATGAGGCTTTTCCAGAAGTTTTCTATACTTGCAACTATATTTATGTTTTTTCCAGATTTCTTGCCTTCTCATCTGGTCCTTCACATTATATTCTTTCTTTTGTTTTTTAGCACATTCATTTGCTGCCTGGTTTTTATCTACTCCTGGTTTGATTTCCATTCCTGCTTGACATCGATATGCTTCTGCTAAATTAAGCAGAGAAGTCATCTTAAGAGATATTCTCCTCATGTTTCAAAACGTTCACTACATTTAGATCTTGTGTGGTCAGTAGATATGTGTGGAGTCCCACGATTGCAGATCTA
The DNA here is from genome assembly GCF_019279795.1 of Protopterus annectens. Taxonomy (NCBI): domain Eukaryota; kingdom Metazoa; phylum Chordata; order Ceratodontiformes; family Protopteridae; genus Protopterus; species Protopterus annectens. Next base: position 943,170,439 of record NC_056726.1, read on the forward strand.
TACGTGTAATCAATTTCAAGGTGTCCCATCCCTCCTTCGGAACGGGGAATATATAATCTTGGTATACACTGATTTTTATAAATCATTTGGTGAGCATGAAGCAGCCTTTTTTTAATATATAATCTATCCAACACTTTTTGGGGCCAGTCAATCACTCCAAAACTACATTTTAGGACAGGAAGAGCAAATTGATTTACAGCTTGGACCTTGTTCCTAGATGTCAATGCTCTTCTCAGGATTAATTTAAGTCTTCTAAAGTATTCCTTACTGAGATTTTTTTGCATTTGTTCATGTTTTAATGCTGATCCTTCATCAGTTCCCTAGTATTTATATACTCACTCTTGCTCAAGTTCTTTTATATCACATTCTTGTCCCAAACTGATGTTTTCCTGGTGCTGCAGTTTTCCTGCTTTAAAGGTTACTTTTGCACATTTATCAAGACCAAATGACATTCTAATATCATCTGAAAAAGTTTTGACAACCTGCAGCTGTGCTTTCAGTTCCTCGTCTGATGAGCTATACAATTGTAAATCATCGACAAAGAGAAGGTGAGAAGTCATTAGACTGTTATTTTCTAGGAGCCAAATTGTAGCCATGGCCTAATCTGTTAAGTAGACAGCTTAATGAATGGCAAGACAGAATAGCAACGGTGACAGAGAGTCACCCAGAAATATCCCCCTTTGGATTTTTATCCCTGGGATAATAATCTGTCCTTTATCATGGCTTAATTGCAAAGTGGTCTGCCATTGTTTCATGGTTACTGTAATGTAGTCAATCAGTGTAGGGTGTATCTTCTACATTATTAAGCACTCTTTTATCCATGAATGTGGGATACTATGAAATGCTTTTTTTATTCAGTCCATGCCATACTTAGATTCTTCCCCTTTTTACAGTTCTCCACTATAACTTTAACAACAAATGCTCTTTCTTTCCATATCACTTTCTTTTATTGCCATTTTGTTCTACTGCCATAATTGAGTTTTCTTCTAAATGACTATAGACTCTGTCGGTGTCAATTCCTGTGTATAGTTTATACGTCGTCGAAAGGCAAGTTATTGGTCTACAATTTTTAGGGTAGCTTGCAGGTTCACTCTAGCATTGTTTTGACTGTTGTTAGCCAGTGTGGTGACTGCTCAGGGTGCACATATAAATAGTTCTTACTCATGGCTAAATCCTTGTGCAAAGATGTTAATACTTTTAACCAAAAAATAGGTACTGCATCTGAGCCTGGGGTTTTCCAGTTAGAGGCTTTTCTCAACTTTGTTTCAATCTCTCTGGCTGTTACTTCATCCCATTTCATATACTGTACCTTTAAACATCTTATTCTTTCTTTTACTTCTTCTATCCATTTAGCATCTTTGTTATGTTCCACAGGATCTTCATAGATACTTCTCCAAAATGTATCTGCTTCCTCTTTTTTTGGTGGTCTTTCAATTCCTTTTACCTTATTTCCCAATTCTCTATAAAACTTTTTTGGTTCATCAGTAAATTGCTTATTTTCTACTTTTCCCTTATATTTATCTGTATTTCTTCTAAGGTTTTTCTGCCTGTGCTGAAATTTTTAGTTTATTATTTGTGATAGTGCATGATAGATCCTGGTCTGTTCTAATACTGTGCATTGCTTTAATCACATCTATCTTTCTTAGTATTTTTGTTGATCTATTCTCTCTTCTATAATCTTCTAACAGTGTCACTTCTTGTCTTAATTGCTTTATAGTTTTCTCTATGTGATACTTCCATGATGGTATTCGATTTCTCCCCTTCTTTTCCTCACTACCCTGTGATCTTGTGGTAGAACATTCTCAGTTATTAATTTAGCAGCGCAGTAGTATATTCTGTTTACTTCTGTTATATCATATAGATGTCTGTGGACAGTCTTAATTACTGCATTCATTTGTTTTATCAGACTTCTTACTTTTTGGGTTTATTGATCTTCTGCAGTCTGTTTCTCTCATAGATCTTAATATACCTATCCATGTCCATTAAATCAAGCACATCTACTCTTAGCTCATTTTCTTCCAAACTGAGGGCACATCCCTTGTTTTACGTTTCCTGTGGGCATTCTATAGAAAGTTCTATAGCATCTTCCTGTGGCATATTCTCTTCAATTTCATCCTGTGTCATCTGTTGCTCTGTCATATGGGAGCTCACTGGCCTATCACTCCTCAACATTGACTGCATCAGAGTTTCCACAGTTTCCTGTTCCTTTCCTTGCTGTCCAGCTTCAAGTGAACATTTGTACTGGTTTCCTGTGGAAGGCTCCAAAATGTCTTGATATGGTACCTGACCAATTGCTTCCTGTTCCACTGGTTTCCCCTTAATTTGGATATCCATTGTTCTATCCTGTTATGGTGCTTTCTGCATTTGATTTGCTACACTGAATTCTTCTCTTTGCAGCTGCTCCATAGCCTCAATTTCTATTTCTTTGATTTCTCCATTACTAATCTCTTTTCTACTTTTCCTCTTACTCTTCTTATTTTTTGTATTATAAAGTTTTCCATATCCGGATTCCTTTGCCTGTATTTCTCCTCAAATATCTTTGGTGCTGCTCTTTTTGTATTGGTTAGTTTTGCTTTCTCCTTTGCATAAATATTACACCATATTAAATCTCTTTTCCTTTCCCATGTCCATATTTCTTCTTCACATGTCTCTTGATCTTCTTGCTTTTCCTTATTCTGGGGACTCACTCCATCATTCTATGATGTAGTCTGTGTTAGACCTTCTACATTAAATCCTTCGCTTCGCAGGCACGCCATAACTTCAACTTCTATTTCTTTAACTTCATCTTTTCCACATTACATTTTTATGATATTAATTTTTTTTTATTGTGAAACTTTCCATATCTGGATGCCTTTGCCTGTATTTCTCTTTGAATATCTTTGAGACTGCCTTCTCTGTATTAGTTAACTTGGCTTTCTCCTTTGCATAAATATTGCACCATATCAAATCTCTCTTTCTTTCCCATGTCCATATTTCTTTTTTATATTTTTCAAATATCTTTAGGGTTTGTTTATATTTTCGCACTTCCTCAGATGCTTCTTTTTCCAAACAGATCAAAGTTTCTTGATCTATATACTGTCTTTCAAAAATCTGTTGTGTATTAATGAATGCAAATTTTTATTTGAAGCCTCTGACAGTTTTTCCTGCAGAAGTATTTTTCTTTCCTTTAATTTTTCTCTTAATCATTTTGTATATCTTGTGTCTGGAAATTCTGGGCTTTTTACATAATAGTAACACTACATAATTTCTTTCTCATTCTCAGTAGTGCACTCTATCATCTTTATGGCTCTTCTCTGGCCAATCAGTTTTTGTGATTTTTGTGGACTGCTATTTCCTTCTACAACGGGGGGGGGCATCCTCCACCTGGGCCTGGTGCCATTGTAGGAATGTTTCCATATTTTGAGGATTCTACACTGTCATCTTTTCCAGTTCTGGCACCAGTGCGCCTACCAGGATTAAGCACTTTTTTTTATCCTGAGTCTTGTGCACCCAGCTATCTTTTTTTAGTTTTTGACTTGCTAACTCCATGATATATCCTATATAAATACAGTCTATATATCAGTGTCGCCTTGTTGAGATTTTGTGAAAACAGGGTCCACCTCGTGAAGGTACTCACCAAGACTTGAGGATGAATTCAACTTCAGCACTACTACTCTCCTTTACTTGCTGACTTTTCATCTCTCCATTCAGACCCCTCTCCATTCTGCAGTATAAACACTGGTGTTGTCCTCCATGTCAGTACCGACATCAATGACTCTGTATAAATCCTCTGCTGATGTGTCTGTGATCTCTGACAGTGGACAGAAACTTCTCATTTTCAGCAGGGAATCCCCCCCCACCACAACCATATGTTCCCAGCCAGTACCACATGCCTTACATATTAGGTACATTATTATGATCCTGTCCCTATGTCAAATGTATTGATTTGTATGAAATACAGCTCCAACACCATTTATATATATAGTTGAACATCTTCCCCCAGATATTGTCACAGGAGTACATGTCACCTCTGCTACTTTCTAAGAGGAAGGGGCCATGTTAACTTAGTGCCTGGATGATAACTTCATTCTCTAATATTTTACAGTGTGCAGATGTCTTGGGCACCATAGCCCTGTAAGAATTGAAAAATAGAAGAAATGTATACTACACAATGAAGGCACAAGTGATTGTTAACAAAGCAAATATACATTTATGAATGTATGCATCCAACATAAAAAATAAAAGCTTCATATTAGTACACAGATGAAAATACAGCTCCTCCTCAAATTTATTTATTTATTTAACATTTGTTTACAGGGAAATTCTGACTTGGAATGAAGCCCATTTTCAGCAGAGGCCTGGGGAGAAATGCTGCAGATGCATGTCTTTGTAACATGGGAGGAAACCGGAGTGCCCCAGAGGAAACACACACAAATGCAGGGAGACCATGCAGACTCCACTCAGAAGGCACACCAGATGAGAATCGAACCGGCAAACCTCTTGCTGTGAAACAACACCACTACGCCCCTCCCCAAAAAAGTAAAGAAAATGAAAAGCAAGTGCACAGGTCATATGATGAGCACAACAACTGTATAACGGAGTAGTACATTGCAGCAGTAACCAAAGTAATGTACACTTTTCTGGTACAAATGGGTAAACATGTTCTTGTATATCCACTTGTGTGGAGGGTGGTCAGTTATATATCACAGGCTTAAAACACATGTGAGCTACAACCTTCAACACCCTGACCTTGCTAGAAAGTGATACAACACTCTTATACAATAACTTGCCAGATGTCCATAGAAAATATTCTGTAATGTGTTACATTCTTCACAAGCATTTGTAATGTACCAAATATCTGATATACATGTCTATTCCACCAGGAAGGGACAAACAATGAATACACTATGCTATGGGTGTACCATGAAATGCAAGCCAACAATAAGGTTGAAATTAAGAATTTTGTAAAAACACAGAATGTTACCTTTGCATCAAGTTAGTTGTAACACTAGAAATATGAGAAACATATTTTACAATCAATTAGCAGCATGCAGCTCTCTGGATAAATAGTCTCCTTTTCCATGATACACATTTCCTAGCCTACATGATTACCTTGATATAGTGCAGATTCAGCCCTGTAAATATGCACATTTGTTGTAAACTCATTAACATTCATGAATTCCAAAATCTGCACTAAGTGCAAGTAATGTAAACATGGTGTAAGGACCTTCATGATTTTACACACACACACACACACACACACACACACACTACCTCTACAATGAAAAGCACTGAGAAGTGTTACCTGCTAAGTACCTCCTAAATTCTTCTGTTCCTAGCCTCTATTTTAACACCCTGTCAACATCACCTACTTATAATCTACCCCTACACTACCATCTCACTTCCCTCACCACTCCATACTAAAGTCATATACTTTGGTATAGCACAAAACCTCTTTAACTCCACCAAACTAGCATTTTTCACACATAGATATGCATAGCAACATACTACACCCCAACTGATCCACATATATACTAACTCAAGCACCCAAACCCATTAATACATTTAAGATCAAACCTCAAATGTAGTGGTGATATCCATCCAAATCCAGGCCTCAAAATTAATCAACAAGGACCAGACACACCATCCCTTTCAAATGTTCACATTACTACCAACCCAACCCATGAAAAATAAGACATTTTACTTCTAAACATGAATCTCAGGAGCCTAGCAAATAAAATATACACATTTCATGCAACTCACTCGCTCACTCTATTCCCCAGATACAGCAGTCTTAACTGAAACATGGCTAAAGCCTGCGATAAGCAACAATGAAATTCTAACCCAAGGCTACAACATCCACAGACTAGACAGATTAAATAAACACAGTGGAGGCATAGTTATTATTTATAAAAACTCACTCAAACATGAATGCCTAGAACCAAATCTCCCAAAACTCAATAATACTGAGTACTATTTACTTGACTTGAAATAAATCTCAATAAATATGTAACTATTATAGCAATGCATATGCCTCCTGGAAACAACCCCACCATAAGTGAGGACTTCCTGCACTGGTCATCCTTAACATTTCCTCAGGAAACTATAGTAATGGGTGACTTTAATATGGACTGGCTAATTTGTACCACAGATAATCCCACACATTTCATTAACTTGTATGGATTCTCCAAGTTAATACAATCTCAAGCTAGAGTTGACAAAAAAACTAATAGTCAATGCTAGACTGGATTTTAACCAATAAACCATCACTTGCCTTGCATTTAGGTTGCCTCCCAGATAGCCTTAGTGACCACCTACCCACCTACCTACTGAGACACTGTCTACACTCCATCAAAAATACATATAAACAAACATACAACAGAAAAAAAAATCTCACCTCAAACATTCATATCAACCCTACAGCAATGTGACTGGACCCCACTAATATCACTTTCAGTGGATGCTGCCATTTCATACTTTAATTATATATTCCTAGACACATTAAACAGCCAAGCTCCTCCAAGAACTATTAAAATAAAGTCAAACTATGCTCCCTGGGTAACTAAAGAAACCAAGCAGTTACTTAAAACCTGAGATAAGCTTGGGTAAAATATCAGTCCAATAAAAAAAAAATCACAAAAGAATCCACTACCAAGGAAAACCAACTGCAGTTCAAATTCAAATTTACCAATTTATTACAGTAAAGATTAAGCACTTTTATCCACAATATTAAATACTTCTTCAGAATCAGTGCTGATGCTATCTTTTATCCAGTCTCTATTTTGATCAATCACTCCATAATAGAACAACAGATTCCCAGAATTGGAAAATATCCTATATCATACCATTACATAAAGGTGGGACCTGCACAGACCTTTCTAACTAGAGACCAACTGCAATTTTATCTCCTCTATCCAAAATTTTAGAAAAGTGTATCCATTCACAGTTCATACATTACTACCGATAACCTTCTAACCAATTCCCAACATGGCTTTTGACCCAACCATAGTACCGCTACAGCCCTCTTAATTTTCACAAACACTTTTATCCAATTCAGAAACAATGGTCAACTAGCCTCCTTCATATTCCTAGGCATATCCAAAGCATTTGATATTGTCTCAATTAAAAAACTCCTCAGTCAACTGTTATCTTAAACTAAGCCATTCTGCCCTTGCATGGTTCCATGACAACTTATCTGACCAACAACAAGCTGTAAAATGGCAACCTGATTTCTCCTCTCTACTATCCATTACATTAGGCATTCCATAGGACTCAATCTGAGGTCCACTCCTATTTAGTATCTTCACCAATAAGCTGCATATGGCTACTCACCTTGTCACAATCATACAGTATGCAGATTACTTCACACTCATTTGTGCAGCCCTCTCACTTTCTGAACTCCAAGAAATAACCCATCTTTCCTTCTCAGTGGTAGAATCCTGGCTCTCTGACTCTCAGTTAATTTTTAATCCCCATAAAACTTACTAATATTTTTTTCAAATATCAAAACCTCAGACTTTCTGTCCCCCTTTCTAATATATTCATCTAATTCTACCAAGATAGAACCTCTACCGCATATTAAGCTTCTTGGTGTCACAATTGATAACAACTTGAAATTTGATAAACATTTGTCTCTAATCATATAAAAGTTCATAAAAAACTAGGTTTTCTTTACAGAACTAAACCATATCTCATGGACTCCACAAGACAATATATTGCCAAGACTCATCTACTCCCTACTCTTCTTTACGACTCTCCTATCTTCACCAACCTGAAGAAAACAGACCTAGCAAAACTAGACACCTGTTACAATAAGACTCCAAATTTGCTACCAACTCCCCATACAGATCCCACCACTGCACTGCCTTACTCCAACTGAACTGGTTTGAGGTACCCAAATTACAATGGCCCATGGTATAGTACACCAACCTGACAAGCGTCCATTAGTCTGTAATCTACTTCTACCTCAATCTAATAAAAGGCACCTAGACAATAGATTGTCTTGTGGAGTCCATGAGGTATGGTTTAGTTCTGTAATAGTTTTATATGAACTTTTTTATGATGAGACAAATGTTTATCTCTAACTGATTTCTTCCTAAATGCTACTTTTGATTACTCTGTTTTTCTCTCTTTTTATCTGCCTTTCTTTCTTGGTCTTTTTATAGTATTGCTACAATCAGGTTTTTGTAAATATTCCTACTCGGGGATTATCCTGCTGCTATTGTATTGGATTTTTTTGAAATTTATATATAGATATACTGTCTTTGTTGATTTTATTTTATGTAAATGTTTCTTGTCAATATTATTGTTGCAATGTTTAGTCTTTGTATTAATTACTGTTTTTTGACACGTCTGTAATTGTAATTGGAGCTTTTCTCCTCGGGTTTCCACTGAAAATGGACCTTTGGCTCAGTTGGACCAACCCGGTTAACAAATGACAATAAATAAATTAAATAAATAAATAAATAACATTTTTATTACAAGTCACAAAAGCTAACACTTGTTCTAGAGATTTGCATTACTCCAATCGGATCTCCAGGACTTGGAACTTGACCACTCAGGATATCCTAACCACTGCTAATCCCTCACAGTTCAAAATACTTCTCAAGTCTTACCTATCTAAATCTTGACTCTGGTCTTGTCTAACTCCTAGCTGATTATCATAACTCCCACACTGTAGATTTCTCATTTATACCTCTACTACCTCATCTGTAGATTTATATTCTCTCTTACTGATATTATGCTAAATCATCTCACTTATTACTACCCCCATAGCTCTAACCTACTTTCTCTCTCTAGACTCTCTCTAAACCATTAACACTTATTCTAATTTTCCTCTCTGGCTGCTGAAATCAACAGTACCTTAGCTAGTGATTATTGTATACTATAAATTGTCTCCCTAGATAAAGTAAACCAAATATACATCACTATGATCAAATCTTATACTATCCATTGCTTGTAAATGCTTGACCAGTAATATGTAGTTTCAACTTTTTTTATGTACAGACAGTGTTCCTTTCTATTTACAAATAATGTATGAGTTTCATGTGTATGTTTTGTTTTGTTTTCAAAGGCAAAGTACATAGCAGTCTTGTTAGCGCAGCATAGATCTGGGAATGATGTTTACAAAGAGAAGCAAAGAAGTGCAGTGTTCAAATTTTTTTTATATATTTGTGAGGAAAGATTATATTCCCTGTTGTCAGTATCAGAGACATCCAACATTTAACTGCAAATTACACAGGGCAAAGGTTAGGATTTTTTTTTCTGTTGCACCTGTAATGTCACTTTATGCTGTGTCACATATTAAGAATAGGTAAACTGTTTTAATCTTCACAATATGATTTGTGTGTGGCACATAGTGATAAAGTCTGTCTTGTGAGTGCCTTGGTGTCCTGGGGTTCTAATCCTTGGGTGAACATAATGATGATTAATGAGCAATATGTTCATGGTGAAACACAACCAAGTTGAGGAAGTATCAGAACTATAAATTTAAAATGTTTCACTTCCCAACTCCCTGCTTACACTTATCAAGGGTACTAAAACTTGTCAGAGATTTGGAATGCATGGCCAGGCTTAAAAAGGTCCTTGTGGTTGTTAGCCTTGTAAACACCTATGAATCTATGAATGTAATATTTCCTTTATTTCAGTAGCCTTTTTTGTTTCTCTTCATCGTGAGCACACCATTTGACATTGCTCACTTGGACTGGCAGTGGTCTCCAGCAGGGAACTAGTTCACTGCCTAAGGAAAAAAGTAAAAATGTTATTTTAGGCTGCCTTCTGTAGTGCAAACAAGCCCAGCTTTAGTAAGTGGTGACCAGCATTCTGGATAGCACTCAATGAAGAAAATGCACGTGTCAAGTAACCTTCCCTGTGGCACAAGGTGTAAGTACAGTGATTTTAGAAAACAAAAACTGATGCAGGGTTTGGGTCCAGTGAACTGATTATTTTAAAGGGGGGGGTCTGAATTCATATTTACACACAGTCTGTGTCATCATTGTCTTGCTGTTTGAAAATCAAATATTCCTAGTAATGCTAACAACATGTGAGCTGCTGTCTGTCCCCTTTATCATTATTTGGCAGTACCTACAGCCCTGATAAAGTGTGCCAGAAATTAAAGTTCTGATGGGTCAAGGAGATGTGAAAAGCATGAATGTGTCACTGTAATGCACTTCTAGCTCTGGTCATTGCTACATATATCCTATGCTATATTTAAGTTTTTCTTTCAGCTTTTTTTCTGTGACATTTTCTTTTTCTTTAATGCCTTTTGCATTTGCTCTCCCCTCAGCAGTGTGCAACCACAGGTAATTTCCTAGGGATAAAAATAAAAAAAAATAATTTGGGCTGCCTAGTGTAATGCAAACTAGCCTGATACTGGTACATTGCTATCAGCACTCTTGATAGTACTTAGTGAATAAATTCCACTTCTCAAATAACTATCCCTGTGGCACAAGATATAACTGAAGTGACTTGAGAGAAATAAGACTGTTGATGCGTGGTTTGAGCCCAGTTAACTGATCATTTTACAGAGGGGGTCTCAATACATATTTCGGGTCTATATTACAACAGCGAAGAGGTGTTTAATTGAACTCCTATTCGCCGACACATATAGAGCGAACCCACTAAAGCGCGAATGCTCAGAACACCGATTTATTTTCCTCGGAAAGAAATCGGTAGTACTAACACACACACTTTCAAACATTACAATGTGTGGGGCTCCACCCCCACACCCCCCAAACTAAATATACCAACTCCAAGATCACACTACAGTGGGGAAAGGGGAAAACACATGGGGAAGGCCAAGCGATTTCTTTCCCATGGAAAGAAATCCCTGTCCTGAGTGTTTGCGCTTTAGTGCGTTCGCTCTATATGTGTCGGCGAAGAGGCATTCGATTAAACGCCTCTTTGCTGTTGTAATATAGACCCCATATTTCCACACTTTTTAGATCACTGTGTTGCTGTGTAAAACTCAGCAATTCTCAATATTGCTAACAGCATGTGAGCTGTCTGTCCACTTTCACATTATTTGTCATTAACTACAAGATGCTAGGAGTCTCAACAAGAATATTCACTCCCTGGAAGTACTCATCACCCTGGAGAGTGTTGACATCTATACAGTTGCTGAGCCATGCTTTAAAGCTGTGGAAGGCACCCTGGCAGTACAAGACTATAATGCTATAATGGCTTCCACACATTTAGACCAGCTACTGCACAAGAAGGGACAAGACGTGGAGGTGTATCAATCTACATAAAAAGTAAGCACACCTCAAGATTGGCCAAACAAAATGACATGCCTGAGCTATTCCATGACCAACTAACCTTAGCTAAAGTCCAATACTGTATTCTTGACAACTATAGGACCCCATCTATGACCAGGATAACTATACTACATGCTTGAATCTACTGGAGTCACTCACAATTCAGACCAACACCTAGAAGAAAGAGACTAAAAACAAATAATGCAATCTGACAATCCAAAAAGATTAAAATGCTAATGCAAGGCAGAGAAAAAGCATGGAAAGAATAAAAAAAATATGAAACACCTCAATATCTTGAAAACTTCTGAATGCTTTGCAATTGTACTAAAAAGCAAATAAATGAAGACAAAAAGCTATACTATATAAACTTTTAGAATAATACTAAACAAGCCCCAACATTTTTGGACATCCATTAAAGAAATCTTACATCACAGAAAAAATTCAACCCAAACCCCTCTCCTGATAACTCACCACTTGAAACTGCAATACAGTTCAACTCTTATTTTATAGACAGTATAGCATCTCTAACAAAGAATTACTCAATGTCTAAACCCAACCCTGCCCAACAGCCATATATTACCACATCTACTTTCACCTTCAAACCTATGCCCTCATCTTATATAAAACTACTCTTAAACTTACACTGTGCTCTTCTTCAGCTGATGACCTTCCAAGTGAGTACCTAAAAATAGCAGCCCAGAGCATTTCCTAGCCTGTCTCGATCCTTATAAATAAATAGGTCAATCCAGGAATCCCACACTCACTCACTTTAGAAAGAGTCACATATTATCCCTCTACACAAAAGAGAAAATTCAACAGACATTAACTTTAGACATATAGGGATCTTATTTCCCAACATCAAAATACTTGAAAACTGTATTCAAAAACAATTGCTCATCTATTGCCTGCAAGAAAAACTCCTTTCCCCTACACAACATGGCCTGTAGCCTTCCCATAGTACTATCACTGCAATTCTAACCTATATAGATACCATCAATAAAGCTATAGATAATGGAAAACTAGTCTCTTCCTTATTTCTAAACTTGTCTAAAACCTTCAACACAGCTTGTCACAGAAAACTTCTGCTTCAAATGTCCTCACCAGGTCTCTCTCAGCCCACCCTTCTGGGGTTCAAAAGCTACCTGTCCAATATGCATCAATCAGTAAAATGGCACTCCACTCTATCTCCTTACCTTCTTGTCACTACTGGTGTACCACAAGGCTCTATCCTTGGCCCTCTCCTTTGTAGTATTTTCACCAACACCTTCTATACATCCACACAACAGGCCACCCTAATACAATGCACAGATGATTCCACTCTCATTTGCATATCTGGCAACATGGTACACCTCCAAAATTACTCAGGAAGCTTTAACAGCCACAGAAACATGGCTTCAGAACTCACAGCTCATGCTCAACCCAAAAAACATCACACTACTACTTTATTCCCCAAATCACACTCTCATGAAAAAAAAAAACAAAATTGAAAGTCCTCTCTTTTAATAATACAACAATTTAAGTCAATTCTCATAGCAAATTATTAGGCGTGATAGTGGATGATAATCTTACATTCGACCTTCATATACAGAATTGCATAAGAAAAACTCATCAAAAACAAAGGATGCTTTACAGACCCAAGAACTTTCTCACTGACACAACTATAACTCCACTTGCCACTACTTATCTCCTCCCATTCTTCTTTACTGTGCTCACATCCTTACTATCTCTGGGCTTCACAAAAATTAAAACTTGAATAATGCTATAACAAAGTTGCTAAATTTGCAGCAAATACCCCTTTCAGAACCCACTACTGTAAAATACTAAAAAGCCTAAACTGTTTAGAACTGTCTCATCAACTAACACAGACACACATGTTCTTACCATACACATACTTCTTACCACCTATAAAATTATCCAGCATCCATCACTAAAAAACATTCTAAGCAATTATTTTCCCAGTTGATCATTATGATCCAATTGTGATGGGTCCCTACTCCAGGCCAGCAATCAAAGAGACTCAATCCTCTCCACTGACTCCGGTGAGGGACAGTCACTAAGAGCAAAGATGGATTCCCACAGTATTTTCAGATGCAGCTCCTTGCACCAAGCACAATTTCCCTTAAGAACACACAGGGAGCACACTCCAGACCTGGGGCTGGGCTCTGTTTCTCTCTCCAGACCCACACAAATCTCCACACTGACCACTTTGGAGCTCTGTTTCCCTGTTCCCAGTGGCTGACTCACACACACTTGAATATTTGAGCTTCACACACATACACATACACAGCTGGGAAAAGCTGATACAGATTTACTAGTTGTGTCCCTTTCTGCCCAGACTCTGAGGAAATCGCACTTCCCCCAGCCAGCTACCCTAACACTCTTACAAAGGGTACCCAATTATACTGTGTAAAATTAATAGTAATACAAATGTTAGAGTGTGACCAAAGCAGTGATGCAGCAAGGTTTTCAGTAGTGGCCACAGTGTCACTAAAACAAGCACAACCATTCTCAAGATGTAAAAAGTATTCTCTGAAGGACCAGCCACAATGAAAGGTATTAAAATATTTAATGATAAATAATAAAACGGAAAACAGGAGAATATGGAATACAATAAACAACAGAGTTTCAACCACAGAGATATAAAAAATAATGCAGTTGGATAGTTTCCAATAAACAATAGTTTCAACCACAGAGATATAAAAAAAATGCAGTTAGATAGTTTCTCTCTGATGCAGAAAACAATACTAAACTATTCTCACTAAATGTCTCTGACTAACTAAAGAATTACTGTTCCCTGACTACTTACTAAAGCAACACAAGCTGATGTGTGCTGAGTGTCTTACCCCAGCAAAAGCCAGACAAAATCTCGCTCTGTGTCTGTGTGGATATATGAGCTATACATCCTGTCAGAAATCCAAAGTACTGCTGTGAGGGTTCTAAAGAAACCAGTTGCTGGTTAGAGGATGACATCACCTCTGGTCACCTAACTCTGGTACAACACACACACAGAGCTTTGCTAAGTTCTGTGGCAGCATCTGTAAGGTATAACACAATTTCAAACTTTCCACCCTACCAGGGTTCTCTGATAAACATACACATTTGATCAATTGCAACAATACAACCTAATATACATGCATACATTCTTTCTGTCCAGCAGGACCTACTGCTGATGCATTTTTAACACAAATACCTTTACAAATATATTTTTATCTGTACAAATCAGTGTGATAGTCAAATAACATAAAATTCTTTATTTATTTACATTTGTTGACTGGGAGTGTCCGACTGGACGTAGGTCCATTTTCAGCAGAGGCCCGGGGAGAAAAGCTCCACAGTTAAAATATACAGACAGTAGTTACATTGGGTTTACATAGCAATTAACAATTTGATCAACATAGCAATTAACAGTTACAAACATAGTTACAGATGAAGAACGTAGTACATCAGTAGACAACTAGAATCTTTATCATCTGTGAAGTACATAACAGACATTAACAATTGTTACATTAAAAAGTTCCTGCTGTATAATAAGTAACTAGGCTTATGAGCATCCGAGCTTGCTATAATCAAGGTAGTTAGTGGGGTGGAAAGAAAGGTAGTGGGTGGATGGGGTGGGTGATATTAAAAGGGGAGTTGCAAGGGCATAGCCAGCATGTTTTTAGGTGTGCTTTTAGTTAAGTTTTGAAGTGGGTGCATGATGGTACAGTGGTAATTGTGGGTTGGAGAGAGTTCCATAATTTGGCTATGGTGCAAGAGAATAGTGCTTCTCCAGCAGAGTTATAGGCATTAGTGACCTGTAAGTGATTTATGTTGCTGGATCTTAGTGGTCTGGTGGTGTGATAGGGTTGGAGTAGATACTGGAGGGATGGGACTTTTAGTGGATGGTTTACTAGTTTGTGGGCAAGTGTGAGTTGATACCATTGAAGGAGGTGAGGGAGTTCAAGCCAGCCCAGTTCAGCAAGTGAGAGACAGTGGTGACTATGGTGGGATGCCCCTGTGGTGAATTTGGCGATTTTGTTGTAGCAGGTCTCTAGCTTGTTTAGATCGCATTGCCTTAGGTTGGTATATATTGGAGAGGCATAAAGTAGGGTGGAGATAAGGTGGGAATTTGCTACTGAAATCTTTGCTGCTTTGGTGAGAAGTTGCTTATTTCTGTATAATGCTCCTAGTTTTTTGTGGACTTTTTTTATGGTCATGGATATGTGAATGTCAAATTTTAGTTTATTGTCTATTTCCACTCCTAGCAATTTGGTGTGTTCTGTTGGGTGTACAGTGGTGTTGTTTTTTGCTGTGATGTTAAAATGAGAGTTGTTTTGAGTATGTTTGGTGGGTTGGAAGATGAATAGTTTAGTTTTGTTTGGGTTGAGTATTAATTGGGCATTGGATAACCAAGTTTCAATAAGGAAAAGGCTTCCTGTGTGACTTTTTGCAGTTTGGGTAGGGACTGGGCTGAGCAGATGATGGTTGAGTCATCTGCGTATTGTAGGAGTGTGCCATGTTTGGTGGCAGAGGCTAGATTATTGGTGAAAATAGAGAAGAGTAGGGGTCCAAGGATGGATCCTTGGGGAACCCCTATATAGACAGGTAGTTAGGGAGATATGTCAGTCTGCCATACAACGGATTGTTGGTGGCCAGACAGGTAACTCTGAAACCAGTTGGTGACTGATTGAGAGAAGGATAGGTTATTGAGGACAGAGATGAGTTGTTTGTGTAGGACCATGTCAAATGATTTAGATAGGTCTAGAAAGTAGCAGAGGAGAGATAGCCATTGTTTTTATGCTAAAGGATAGTGTTAGTAAAGGAGAGTAAGGCAGTGGTGGTGCTATGGTTTGGTCGGAAACCATGCTGAGTATTGGAAAGGAGGTTGTTAGTAAGGAGGTAATCTGAGACCTGAGAGTGAATGCATCCCTCTAGTATTTTGGAGAATGGAGAGAGACTAGCTATGGGGCGGTAATTGGTTAGTTCTGTGGAGGGGCTGCCTTTGTGGAGGGGAATTATATGTGATACTTTCCATAGTATGGGAATATAACTTTCTGACAGCAATTGGTTGATCAAGATGGATACTGGGTAGGTCAGAGCATCAGCTGCGATTTGTAGGTATTCACTTGGGAAGTTGTCTGCTGCTAATTTGGTGGGCTTAAGTTTAGTTAAGAGTTTTTTATGTTGAAGGTAGGAACAGGAGAAAAAGAGAAGACAGTGGGGAGACGACTAGTTGAAGGTATGGATTGGAGGCGGGGTGGTTGTGTTGTCTAGCTAGTGATAGTATGGTTTGTGTGAACTGTGTGTTGAATGAGGTAGCAATATTTTCGGAGGAGTGAGGGATGTTAGGAGAAGGGGTACTGACTTTACCTGGGTGGAGGATGAAGTTTATGGAGGACCATAATTGTTTGAGGTTGTGTTGGGAGGAGTCTAGGGCAGACTGGTAGTATTGGAATTTGTCCTGTTTTATTACATTTTGACTCTATTGTGTAGTTGTAGGAATTTCTGTCTAGTTGAGGTGGTTTTGGTTTTGCACCAGTGCTCCCAGGCTTTATCCCTGTTTTTCATTTCTGACTTTGGTTTTCGGTAGCCATGGGGAGGGTTGTGCTTTGGTTCTGGAAAGTCTTATGGGGGCGTTGTAATTAAGGATGCTCAGGAAGGTAGTATTAAAAGATTCAACTGCATCATCAAGACTGAGGTACCTTAGAGGATGCCAGTTACATTCTTTGAGGGATGAGATGAATGTGAGTGAGTTAAAGTTTAGTTTTTACGTATTTGATGGTAGATGACAGGTTTAGCTTGGTATAGGTTTTTTTTGAGTAGCAATGTTGGGGAGTGATCACTGAGCCTATCTGATAAGCAGCCTGTTATATATGACTGGGGGCTCTTACTGGCTAGTATCCAATCCAGGGTAATGTGCTTGTTGGAGTTTTTAGTTATCCTGGTTGGTGACTGGAGTACTTGGGTGAAGCCATGAAGGTTTAGATGATGGGTTGGATGGTTGCTAGAACAGGATTGCCAGTCAATATTGAAATCACCTAAAATTATAGTTTCTTGGGGGAGATGGTGGGTAGACCAGCTGAGGAGGTTTTCTGTTGGAGGGATGTTTTGGCCAGGTGGAAAGTAGCATCCAATTATGTTGATGGTTTTATTTTGGTTTATTTTAAGTTTGGTATAAATTATTTCTTCATTGCCTATTTGTGGAGCTGATGATTTTAAGATTTGGATGTTTAGAAGCTGTTTAAATATCATAGTTACATCACCTCCTTTCTTGTTTAGTCGGTCTACTCTTAGTAAGCCGTAACCGGTAGGGAGGATTTGCTCACTGGTAATGTGAGGTTTTAGCCAGGTTTCTGTCAGGATGACTATATCTGGGGAATACAAGTTTATGGTGGCATGGAGTTCATGGACCTTGTTGGATATATTTCTAATATTTAGGTTTAGTAGAAGGAAGTCACTTGGCTTTCTATTGGCTGTGATTTGGGAGAAGTTGTGGTTTCTAGTCTGATTATGAGGAGTGGGGTTGGAGATGGTAGGGCCAGGGTTGGGGTGGATGTCTCCACTTAGGGCTAGTTTTGATATGCATGAGGTTATTAGTTTTCTCATTTCTTGAATGTGTTTGTTTATTAGGGAAACCTTATGATTGTGCTCTTTGGGTAATAGGTATGGTGGGAGGGTTACTATGTTAAGTTGTAGGGATGCTTTTTGTTTGAGTAATATAGTTGATAGAATATGTGGGGGGTGTATTGGGATGGTTCTTGATTTGGTGGGAAGGGAGCTGAGTGAGGGTGAGACATGAGTGGTGGTGTGAGTAGAAGTACAGTGGTAGTGGTTGAGTGGGGGAATGATGGAGTTTTGGTAGGATGTAAGATATGCAAGGAGAGTGCATGCAGTGAGCATAGGTATGGTATGCTTATACATGTTAGCTGAGGAGGAGTGATAGTAGTGGGAAGATGGAGGAGGTAGTGTTGGGTTTAGTGCTGTGGCTGGCTGTTGGAAAAATGGGAGGGGTTTGTGTATGTAATAAAGGTAGGACCACTGGGAGCAGGAGGGAATTGGAGGCAGGATGGGGAGCAAAGCGGGCAGAGACCATGTTAGTTGCTCTTATGAGGGGGCTGGAAACAATCAGGTACCAGAGTAAACTGATAAAAGAACATATGACAGTGAATGTGGAGACTCAGGTAGGTACCCTGTATTTCCACAAACTATCAGTTAGCAATGCCCCTGTTCAGGCAGTTTTAGTAAGTTTTATGGCAGGGCTGAGCATAAGGTGCTCAAAGGGTGGTTGTATTTTAAAAATGGTGCCTGCCACAGGTAATATTTATTAACTTTGGGATTGGCTTAATGTAATAAACAGGGAAGGGGAGGGGAGAACAAGGGTGTGAGCAGGCAGTTCTTTTATACTGCTGCTAATGAGCCAAAGCAAAGACTAGTTTGTGTTTAAGAAACAATCAGAATTAACCAAGGACTGCTGTGAAGCTGTAAGACATTTCTTAACCATTTCTAGGTGGACAAACATGCTAACCTTGTATCAGTAGGCTACTGTGGTCTCAATTTAAATTAACAAGCACACAGTATTTGATCAGTTATGGATACTATTTGCTAACAGAAGGGAATAAAAGAGAAAATGGAAAATGAGTGTGGGGGGGGGGGCTGCTTACAAACCAAAGCAGAGTGCTCTGGAGGGGATAATGAATATCGGCTCATACAGGTAGACACATACTCAAAGTTAACTTTAGTTGTTTGTGTTTGCAGACAGTTCCGACCCGGACTGCACTTTTCTTATAACAATGTATCCACCGGTGGATAAAAGATAAAGGTGGTAGCACAGCTGAATACTTAGAGTGGTGTTAGGTTCAAAGTTAACTTTAGCTGTTTGTGTTTACTGACAGTTCCGACCCGGACTGCACTTTTCTTATAACAATGTATCCATCAGTTGGATAAAAGATAAAGGTGGTACCGCAGCTGAATACTTAGAGTGGTGTTAGGTTGGAGAGACACTGAGCTCCTCATGGGACCTGTAGCAGAGTGGATTGTAGTTTTAAAAATGGTCAAAACTGGTTTACAAAACTCCAGCTAGCTATGCTGGCATATGTACACATGTACTACCCTACTCTCCCTGGCACAGATGGCTCTACCTCATAACATCACACCAGCGACCAAAAACTCCTGTGTCTGCAAACTTATAAAATCTGCTGGGCATTGTCTTTGCTTGTACCATGTTGCTAAGACCTGGAACTCCCTACCTGTATCCATCAGGTCAGTACCCTCCCTCCCATCTTTCAAGACTATTCTGAAAGACTTCCTAGCTAATATTTGGCTCTTTTCTTGCTCAAAACCAGGATAAACTATATCCCTAAATGTGAACAAGCACTTTTTCATTCCTTATACCTCCTTACTCTCCCTGCTTCACTTACCTCCTTACTTCTATCAAATTCTCTTCTTTGACTTTCTTTCTAAATATGCAATTAGCCTGTTTTCCCCCTCACTTCATGTTGTAATTCCTGTTTGTATTAGACTACATTACCTTTAATTTCACTACAAATAGTCTACAATTTCTTTCAGTATTAAATACATAACTTGTACTAATTTTTAAACAATGTTTATGCCTAATTGTAATAATCATTTAAACTGCAGATGTTTTGTTTTGTTTTTGAAGATGTTTTGTTTTGTTTTTGAAGATTGTAAAATTATTGTTCGACTTTGTTATAGCATTGTTCAGGTTTTGATTTTTGTGAAGCCTGGAGTTTAGTAAAATGTTTTGCAATAGTTTGGAACTTTTTTCTCCCAGGCCTATGCTGAAAATGGACTTCTACCCAGTTGGACTTTCCTGGTAATCAAATGTCAATAAATAAATAAATAAATATTCATGGGTGATTTCAAGTATCACACTATAAACTTTGATACATACATAACCACTAACTTGCAGGTTCAAAGATTCCTGGATTTTGTCAATGCAAACACCCTTTAACAGCTAGTCTATTCACCTACTAGGGGTGCAAATATCCTGAAACTGGTGGGAACATTGCACTCCCCTCCCCATGTAATGTCCTCACTGGTCAGATCAGATCACAAAGCAGTAATCCTTGAAATAAATATAAAGGATTAACTCCTAGCAAACTCCAGAACCTTTAAGAACATTTCCAACATTAACTACTGCCTATTAAGTGAAGGCAGAGCTAAATTCCAAGTCCTCCCAAATTTAGAGAATTCAGTGATCTATGCGGAAGTGTTTACAAAAACCCTGTACAAGCATGTAAATAACTGCATAGACACAGCAGTTTCAAACTGAAATAAACTTAGGGCAAACTCCAAAAACAAGCCCCCTTGGTGGACCCCCAATATAAATAGGCTGTACAAGAAAGAAAGAAAATCCTGCTAAAAATAATGACTATGCCCAAAAAAGAAAAAGCTTCCTCATCAGTTTCATTAAGCAACTCAGGTGACTAATCAAGTCACCAAAGCTAACTTCAAGGCAAAAATAACCTCCCGGGCTAAGCATAACCATAAGGCATTTTACAGTTATGTACACAAACATAAAAGGAACAACCAACAGTGTTCTGAACTAATAGTAAATGGAACTTCCAATATTGAACTGGGGATATAGCAAATTTTCTGGCCCATAAATTTAGCCCTAATTTCACCACATCACCCCCATTTTCCCAGGAAATACCCTATATTATTTCCCCCAACTATCACAAAGAACAGGTCCCCTCTGCACTCTCTAGAGCTAAAAACACTCTATCAGTGGTTCCTGATAATATTCCAATATGCCTCCTAAACAGCTTGAAACATGACTTGTCAGGTCCACTAGAATCTATATTCAACTACAGCCCTCATACAGCTTCATCCCTAGGGAATGGAGGACTGCAACTGTCATCCCATTACACAAAGGTGGACTATCAACAGACCCAGTGAACTACAAACAAAAGTGTTACTAGTCTTACGGGCAAGGACATGGAAAGAATTAATGTGGACCTGATAATGCCATAGGAAATCTTCAAACACTGGAATCATCCCAGCTTGGTTTTGTCAAGGGGAATCCATGCTTACTTAACTTCATGGAGTTTTTTGAGAAGGTCACTAGAATTATGGATAAGGGCAAAATGGTACATACTGCCTACTTTGACCTGGAAAAGGCATTTGACACAATACTGTACTGGGTATTATAGAAAAACTCACAAATTTAGGCATAAATCATTATATCACCCAGTAGATAGTCAAATGGCTCACAGGCAGGACACATTAAGTTAGGGTGGGGAATTCACCTCCACCAAGAGGCCTGTTACTAGTGGTGTCCCACAGGGTTCAGTACTGGGAAATCTCCTGTTTAGAATACACTTTTCTGAAGTTGAGGCAAATGTAAAGGGTCTTAGGCTAACCAGATTTGCTGATAACTGTAAGCTGGGTGCAGTCATTGAATCTCCCAATGATGTAGATATCCTCCAGGAAGGTCTGACACAGACAAACAACTGGTGCCAGAACCATGGCCTAAGCCTCAATGCAAAAAATGTATAATTATATTGTTTGAGAAGATGGCTACCCCTGCGAATTATAACTTCTATAGCACTCACCTAAGAGTAGACACAGTGGTAAGGGACTTTGGACCTCAGGTTGACAGTAACCTGAACTTTGATTACCATCTGTCTATGGTAGTCAGAAAATCCTTCTATGTGGCACAACTTATCTTCATATCTATGGAGACCATAGTCCCACTATACTCAACACTCATTAGACAATAATTGAGTACACTCCACTCTTAAGCATGTACCTGACTAGGCATTTGCAACAATTGGAGTGGCCACAGAGGTTCCCCACTAAAGGAATAGAGGGTGTAAACAATATGTCCTATGTGTACAGCCTCAAAGCCCTGTCCCTGTACTCAGTCTCGTACAGAATACTGAGGGGTAATCTATGCCTAACCCACAAGGCATTTTCAGATCCAGCCCTGATGGATCTGCTACACATTTGCAAAACAAACAGCACTAGAATTACTCAATTTAAGGATACAAACATTATCTGTGACATAAAACATATTGGAGGGCTAGGTATGTGTGTCAGAGATTATTCCTTCTCTGCGAGAGACTCCCCATTCATGTGAAACAGAGCTTTTCCCTAAGCCTATTCAAATGCAGTTTAGACCAATGGATGTGAACTCACAAATGTACCCCTGGCTTGTTGCCTGCAGCTCTTATCCACAAGAGCAGTTTGTAGATGCCCTAAGTCATAGACATATACCAACACCATTCCAACCCATGAAAATTGATAATACAGAATATTGGTGCATAAATGGCTATGCTGAAATGGACTCTAGAGCCATTAACCAAGTAACCTCCTATGATCCTCTGATAATGTATGGTACAAATTACATTTCTGATGTTGCAAGGACATGTGAAAAGGATGAATGTGTCACTTGAATGCATTCCTTACTCTGGTCATTGTTAGGTATACCCGCTGATTGAATTAATTTCACTGTTAGCTTTTTTTTCTCTGTCATATTTTTCTAATGCCTTTTGCATTTATGCTCCATACAAATACAGTTCACTGTCTAAGGAAAAAAGTGAATATTTTAATTAAGGCTGCCTTCTGTAGCACAAACAAGTCTGGTGCTGCTGCGCAACCGTCAGCACTCTGGTTAGTATTCAGTTAATAAACTCGGATGTATATCTAAACATCGAACCCTGAAATGTTCTAACACCAAAACCTCGAACTTGAAAGTTCGAAGTCTGGCAATATCAAAGCCCGCGGAACATCGAATTCTTTCCCAGGGAAAGAATTTGGTGTGCCGTTTCCGTGGCTTTGCTATTTCCTCAACTGTGGTGTGATCTTGGAGTTGGTATATTTAAGTAGAGGAGGTGTGATGGGCAAACCCCCCCCCCCCACAATAGAAATAGTTTTTAGTGTTCTTGTGTTTCGCGTTTTGTACTGGAACAGCGATTTTTTTTTTACCAGGGAAAAAAATCGCTGCTCTCAGTCTTTGAGGTTTTCAGCTTTCATGGTTTTGGGTTCAATGTTGTAACATTCAAAGTTTTGACACTTCGATGTTATGATATAGACCCGATAAACTCAACCTGTCAGGTACCTTTCCATGTGGCACAAGGTATAATTGCAGTGATTGTAAAGATCAAAGACAGCTAATGAAAGGTTCAAATCTAGTTGATAAAATACTTTTACAGAAAGGGACAGAATGCCAGTTGTTACCACATTTTGCTTAGAAATGTCACAGTAAGTGCACATCAGTATCATAATTCTGTTTACTGCAAGAAATGTGTGATTACTGCAATAGGGACATCCTGAGCTGATGGGAGGATTAATTTAAGAATGCAGACATCCCTCAGTTGTGTAAATATACTGATCAATTACCTGTCTAATGATATGGCATTAATTAGACAGCCAAACAATGCAGTTGTTCATATGGTTTCATATTTATATATTTTTGTCTTTTTCTACCGTACAGCTGCTGCAGATATTTCAGAAAACTGTGAGGTACATCAGGAGAGACTAACTCGCCTTAGAAAAACATAGGGTAAGTATGCATCTGTTCTGATTGCAAGGCACAGAAATATTCTCAGTCCATTGCTGTATATCATGAGAAAACATACCTTAACTTTAATATCAAGCCTACATGCCTGCTCCAATAGCTCTTGGTTATTGCAATAGACAATGAGTACATCAGATTAATTGTGTGCATGCTTGTGGAGGTTCAATACCCAGAAACAGATATTTGATTTTTTACAGGCTACTATTTATAAGCTATTTTAACTTCAATACTGCATGACATTGACAATTATTACCTTATAAAGGAGATATCTAACATGGCACAGTGAAATCCATGATTCTATTAGTGATATCATGCCATTTTTAATAGGTTCATGATTTCATATTTGTGTATTAGTCTAATGACTACTAGGCTCTTTTTTAAGCCTAGACATGCTTCTCTTATAAGTTCTGTTACCCTTGATAATTTCATGCATGGGAGATAAAACAATTATAAGAAGGGACCATGTACAGGCTGCTTATGTCCATTAGAGAGGTAGGTTCCAAACCAGACATAGATTTCCTGTTTCCCCATCCAGTCATCCAAAATTGCACTTAGATTAGGTTAGTGAGGAACTCTCCTTCATATGGATGGGGAGCCTGTTCCAGAAAATAGGTATTTTCTGGGATACATATCTGTCTCTATAACAGGTCTTATTTATATCACAGGCAAGGTTTAAATCTTTAGAATGGGTAATTCTGGTGCTGTTTGTTTTGTAGATATGCAGGAGGTCCTGCAGGGTGTGGTCCAATAATGCCTTGGATGTCAGGTGTAGATCTCCCCTCATCAGCCTGTTGGAGACAGAATACAAGGATAGGGCTTTGAGGTGATATGCGCAGGACATTTTCCTTATGCCCTTTATTCTTTTAGTGATGAATCTCTGTGGATTTTCTAGTTGTTGGATATGACTGGTTAAGTACATACCAAAGGAGGCATTGTACTCAATGATAGGTCTGATGAATGCTGAATTTTGTAGAACAATAATTTCCTTGGACCTCGATGTCATATCTTTGTTTATAAGTTGCACAACATAGAATGATTTTCTCTCTGCTATAGACACTGGATGATTAAAGGCTAAATTACTGTCTATGTTTGCCCCCAAGTCCCTGACTACTGGATCAACTCTTAGGGGTGTATTGTCAATATGATAGTTACCAGAGGTGGATGGCTTCCCATAGAATACTATTATGCATTCTTGGCATTTAGTTTTAGTCCATAGCTTTGACACAAGTTATTTGTCTGTATCAGCCTTTCCTGGAGAACATTAGTGTCTGTGGGGGATTATATGACTGCTTCTAATTTGCAATCATCTGCATATTTGGTCAGCCAGAGGCCCTTTACATTGTATGTGTCTTCAGAGAAGTAAATGCCAAAAAGGAGCAGTCTCAGGACTGATACTGCGGGATTCTGCTTGTAGCTAGCTTCTTTGTAGAGGTGGACTCCAAATTCTAACAAATGTGACATGCCATTGATCTAATTCTATCTTGTTTTCTCTCCCCATCATTTATCTTTTCTTTTAGTTATCTTTTTTTTTGTTTTTTTCTTCTTTTGTAATGCATGGCTGCTGAAAATTAAATGACTATCAGCACAGACCATTAGACTGACCACTGGGGTTCAGCCCGCCATGCCTCCACAGGTGGCTGCAGTGGTACCACCACAGGCAGCACAGACATCCAGCTCATCTGGGTTACAGCCTGTCAACATTGCCTCTACAACTCCTGCCCTATCTGCTCTACCTGCATCAGGTAGCTCTACCCTTGTTGTTGGTACAGTGGTACCCTCCAGGAGCAATAGTAGTAGTGCAGATGGCAATTTTGTCACCCAACAGGAGCTGACAGGGTTAGTGGAGGGCATTATGGAGAGGTGTCTTAGTGCCAAAATTGGCAAAGTTGAAAAGGTCCTGCTTCAGTTTGCAAAAATGATGCCATGTCTGGCATTGACTTAGGCAATTGACACAGGAGATAGTGATGACAGTTCTAAAGGTGAGGACTAGATCCTCACTGTTCTCAGTGGACATGGATATTCCTCTGGGCTCCCATACCTATTCTCAGTCATGGTGTCCCCAAACCTCTTGTATTCATCACCATTCCTGTCAGTCTTGTATGCTATGTATGTGTGCACCTGCTCCCTAATCTAGCCTACCTACCTGGCCCTCTCATTCCTAAGTACCTTCCACAACATTCCACTCTCTGCAAAAAAAGGGCAGCTGTCACCTAAAAAATTGCATCCCATTTATAGCTCTCTACTTCGCCCATGTGTCATCCTGATATATTTGATTTGGTCCAATTGGTTATACAAAGTCATTCTGTTGTTGTCACCCATCTCTTTAGTGGTGACTCTCCAAAGTCATGAAATTGTTTGTACAATGCTACATTTATGTTATGAAGAAGTGGACAGCTATGATGCTCTCCCACCACCCTCCTGCAAATTCCTGTTTTCTTTCCCCGTGTCCTACCCTCTGATTGGCATTCCCATTTTCACCACTGTCCTATCCACTCCTTTTTCACATATTTAATCGTGTCAAAAAATAAAATCACACACAACCCACATGACCAGAAATAGCCCATCAAAAATACATCACTTTTTGTCCTCAGTATTTGCACAGATGATAGCATTACACACCAATGCTGAGTAATGATGAATGCTATTCAGCTCCATATGGCAAAAGCTAAAGATTTTAATTTCAGTCACAGTAGTCTGATTACTTTCATGAAGATGTGGTTAAATCTGCTATGGTATGGGAATACAGAGTAAAGGTAGACTAAAAGCATTACTGGGAAAAGTTAGTGTAGCAGTTCTTAGACTGCTGGATACAATGAACTAGAAATTTCTGTGTGGCACACTGAGATAATTCCTCTGTCTGGACTGATGTTTTTTCCATGGTGTCATGGCTTCAATTACAGCTGTAGGTCAAATTCTTATTTCATGACATTTCATATTCCTATCCTGTGGTTAGCTGTAAATGCATCTATTTATTTCCCTTTCTGACATTTTAATAACATACCATTTAAATAGTGCAACAAGAAATCATGTGCAGAAACATTCCAGACCCAACAGGGAGACTTAGTAAGCACCGTTATCCCGCTTATGTCTTAATGTTGGTTGTCCTCTCCTATCCCTTATTGCTGCCTATAAGCACTTTATTGTACAGAGCATGACACATTAATAATGAGGAAATAAATAAGAGGAACACACCATACAGATGGTCATGCATGTCCCACAAAAATACTATTCCTCTCTCCATCTCTCTCTTCCTCTCTGTTCACCTCTTCTTCTTCTTCAGTAAGTTGTCACTGTCCTTCAGTTGTGTGATTTAAAGTGTGTGAAGTAAGAGTTCCTTTGTGGTGTAATGAAATGATGCTCATATCTATTGACAGCTTTTGCATACTTTCAAGGGTTCTAATCCAGGCAATAGTTAAGTGTTACTGTTTTTAATACACTGTTTTATGTGTTGCCGTTGCCTATATATTATTATGATCCAGTACTGTCCTGCTTTTGTTAGAAGCTACTTTATCCCTGCCTCCTCCCTCCCTGTCTATGGATCCTCTCCCTTCTTTGTTATTAGACTTCCTCCTCTGCATTTGCACAATGTCTGGTGCTGAGCACCAACTGCAACTGAGTGAAATGGAAGTAAACAGCATATGGCAAAATCTTTTGAGTTTTTGCCTTCAGATGCATTTTTCCAATGCCCTTAATGCTACTTTGTGTATCTGTGTATAGTCAGGTTAATATACTTTTGCTTAAACTGAACAGTTTAATGTACATCATGTAGTTCTAATGAATGTAATGAAAAGTAATACATATATTCTCCTTTTCTGAAATTTATTACATGGGAACTTTGTGAAGCAGGAGTTTCTATGTGGTATGTTAAAATAATACACAAGTCTGTAGAGTTTTCTTGAAATACTCATAAGGTTCAAATCCAGATGTATGCCAAAGTGTTTTTAAATGTTTTGTATGACTTCTGTGGGTGCAACCTTTGGCTAAACTTTTTTTTAGCATAGCATTATCCTGCTGCTGTATTAATGTGCTGCTTCCTGTTGTGAAGCCTGTCTTGTACAGATCTTGCATGAATAGTAAGCTTGACAAAGCCATCAGTAACACATCACAAATATGCGTAGAAATGAAACATGAACTAATCTCTATTTCATTTCATTTTTTATTGATTTAATATATATATACAATATATACACAGGAAAAAATTCAATATCACATGTTATACAGTGACAGAAATACATTAAATCATCAGAGCAGTCCAATGTAGTTAACAAATCAAATATCTTGGTATTTCAATAGCAACAAAAAATAAATAGCAACCCAAATAAAACCAAACATCTAATTTTCCACCTACTAATCATTCCACACCCCTACCCTCATTTAACATCTTTTCTAGCAACAAAACAACCATCTCCCAGTCGATCACATCAAGCTACTAGGTGTAGAGATAGGCTGCAACATGAGATTTGATACCCATATCTCACTCATCATAAAGAAAGTACACAAAAAATGGGAGGACTATACAGAAATAAGCAATTTCTCACAAACAGTACCAGAGCTAAAATAGCACAAACCTATCTCATCTCTACACTTCTATATGCCTCTCCCATACTCACCAATCTCAGAAAATCAAATTTAACTAAACTTGATACCTGCTATAACAAAATAGCAAGGTTTGCCACCAATAGCCCTTACAAAACACACACTGCCTAGCCCTTAAACAACTCAGTTGGCTAGAACGTCTTCATCTCCTCCTGTACAACCAGCTCACACTAACCTATAAGATTTTATACTACCCCAAGAAAACCCCTGCATTACAAAACCTAATACATTCTTACTCCAGTACTAGAGTTCTATGCTCCAACAACAAACCTCTTCTTGAAGTCACTAAATCCAACAACTCTGCAGGGGCCTCCCTCTATTCAAACTATATTGCTAAGAAATGGAACTCTCTGCCCTCTAACATAAAAGCTGCAACTCCCTTTTCTCTGTTCAAGAAATCTCTAAAAACACACCTTCAAACTAATTGGGCTTGCCACTGTGACACCCCAGGCTAGTCCTACTCCAGCCTATTCTGGCTCATCTCTTCACATAGCCCTCCTCCCTTACTATGAGGCCATGACTTCTATTCTTTCTAGTATCTTTTCTCAAGCCACTCTCTGTTCTTTCCACACCTCTCCTCCTTCCACATCATAACATTGGTTGCATACACCATAGTATATATCATTTTAAATGTTTTTACTGATGCCCCGTTTGATGTTTACACCATAATATTATATCATTCTGAGTGTTTTACTGATCTACTGACTATTGCATAATCATAGTTTTATTTTTATTCTCTGTTCATATGTAATTTAATGTAATCTTTCTTACTGATGAATTATTAACCTGCATTATAATTGGAGCTTTTCTCCCCAGGCTTCTGCTGAAAATGGATTTGCGTCCAGTTGGACTTTCCCAGTTACCAAATGTAAAATAAAAATAAGTAAATAAAAATAAACATTTCAAGATTATCCCTGCAGCTAGAGGTCTTCATATGATTTACAGACCTTATTCTAGTCCCTTTGTTTTATATTGTACATAAAGTTGTTAAATTTAGAAATTCTTTGACTGTAGAAACTGAGTTTGTTTTAAAATTTGTGTAATCATTTTTCTAGCTATTGCAAGAAGACTCCAAAATATGTTTGTTGTTTAGCTTTTACAGATGAAGGAAGTGAAGCATTCATTAGTATTGTTGATCTAGTTAAAGAGCAATTGTTAGACCACAGTCTTTTAAAAAATACTTATCTCTTCCCAATAAACATTTCATTTCTCACAATCTATAAACATATGTGCCCAATCAGCTTTTACGTCCTTACAACATCTCCAGCAAACTGAAGAAGTCACTTTACTAAATTTGGAAATTTTATAAGGAGTAACTAACTCTGTCTATATATATTTCCAAATGGAAACTTTCCAGTATAGACTTGAAGATGTTTGACTAACTGACTTAAGTAGCACAGCTTTATTCCTGTCATCAGCTGAGTTGCTTAATCCACTACTGTCTAAAAGATTCCAAAACTTTGCATCAGCATTATTATTTAAAATTAACTTATACTTTGTAGGTTAATTTACCTTCAATAATACCAATCATATAATGGGGGAATAGTGTTTTGTTCTTTTTCACTCATATTACCTACATATTCATCTAATTCTTTCTTTCTAATGGATAGTATTATCTGATTTACAGATTCATCCAACTTATAATCTTTCATTAAATGTTCTAATGGCTTAGCTTTCCCTTTCTCAAATAATTCAAACCATAATACTAACCAATTCCTTTGTATTATTCATTTCAACAGCGTTCTGAGTTTCCACAAATCTAGATGTGTATGCAATAGGAAAGCGCAAGAATTTCTATTTTAAAATTAATGAGATTTTATAACCATATTTCTTAACTGTTTTTAGGATTGATTTCATATATGAAGAGTCCAAGGATTAAAATGAATTACCTTCTAAAGTGTATTTTATTAACCAAATGAGGGGATTCTTATATAATTCTAATTTGTCATATTTGATAAACCTATATGAGTTTATATAATCTGTCCCTGAATAATTTTCCATTTACTAGTATAAGTTGAGTCTAGCCAGTGTATAATAGACTTAAAATCTGCAGCAATGGAATAAGATTCTATATTAGGAAAGCTAATATCACTATACTCTGAGATTCTGATGTGTTTATTATAAGCAATTCAGCTTTTAGGATACCATAAGAATGAAGTTAATTTTTTTCCCATTTTCTTTAATAGATTGTTATCAGGTATTAAGGCTATGGAATGTAATATATATTTATTTTATTTTATTTTACATTTGTTAACCAAGGGTGCCTGACTGAGCTGAAAAGGCCCTTTTTCAGCAGAGGCCTGGAGAGAAAAGTTCCACACAGAAAAATAATTACAGATAAATTTAGATATTTAAACATGATCAGTATACACATAAATTACAATGGACATGTTTTTACAGTGGTAAGCAGCACATCAACAGTTACATTAGATAGACGAACAAGAAAACATTAATTTAAAAATAAATTTATTTACAGATTTTGTGGTGTACAGCTGAAATTTGGAACATAGTTAGAATACATACATAGTACATAGGTATAGTACATACATTGTACATTACCTAGTGTTTGTGAGTAAGAGTGATAACTATTATCAAGTACGCTAAGCTTAGTATGTGTACCTTATCTTCTTTCACTAGCCTGGGGAGCAGTCATGGCACTGCCAACTTTGGTTGAGATGTTGCCTAATGAGGTTTTTAAAGGAGTCTTTGGATGATGTGTTTTATATGCTAGTGGGGAGAGAGCTCCATTTTTTTGCCACTGAACTACTATATAGTGTGTCTCCAAAGCAAGTATAGCTGTTGAAGACTTCTATTAGTAGTTTGCTTGATGATCTAAGAGGCCTTTTGGCTGAGTGATGTACTAGGTTTTTGAGGACAGGACACTTATTGGAGAGGTAATAGAGTGACAGAGGCAGAGCTGATTGCAAGTTAGGAGGTTGGGCAGTTCAAGCCAGTGGAGCTGGCTCAAAGCAGTACAGTGATGAGTTCTATATGAGCAATATGCAGCAAAGTGGGCAATTCTGTTATATATAGATAATATAATACTTTTAATAATGAACGTGTTTTCAAAAGTAAAAAATATTCATTCCATTTTTAATAAGGAGTGACACTTCAATTATTTTTTCAACATTATGATTAATAATATTACTCACATCTTGATAAATTTTTACTCCTAAATATTTTAATTCTTGCCTTTCCAATTATATTTATATTTATATTTTAACTTACTATATTTATTTTATTTATTTTATTTATTTTACATTTGTTGACTGGGCTAGTCCAACTGGATATATTTCCATTTTCAGCAGAGGCCCGGGGAGAAAAGCTCCACATATAGACAAAAGGAAATACATCATGAGGACAAATGACATAATACACATTATTACCTATATCTAAAAACAGGAAAAAATAGTGAAAGAACATGGAAAAGGAAATGTAATAAGTTAACCGAAAGAACAGCACTTAACTTTCTAGCGAATCTAAGTAACACAATGTTGAACATTCTAACATGTTTTAATACCAAGGAGGAAGTATAAGATTAAAGAAAGAGAAGCAACAATAGGGAGAGAGCAGATATAAATAGACATATGGTAGTTAGAGAGAGATTCAGGGCCCTAAAGATGAACGATGACGAGGAGCAGTCTGTAAAGGTAGAGAAAAGAAAGGTAAGGGAGGAAGCAGAAGGGACAGATGAGTAGGGAGAGAAACGAGATTAATAGATGGAAATTATTTTAGTCAGGATTAGAGCAGGGACACATCCAGTGGCTTTTAAGGTAACTTCTGAGTATTTGTTTAAACAAAACAGTGGAAGCAATGGAAGTAAGTTCAGAAGGAAGTTGATTCCAGTGTTTTCCAATGATATTTGAAAAAAAGGGAATCACCTGCTAGGTTTTTAGATTTGGTTAAGGTAACTAGCAGTTTGCTAGATGAACGGAGGGAGTTTAGATTAGAGTAGGGGATGAAGAGGTTGGAGAGTATAGGTGTGTTGTGAGGTTGGTAAAATGCTCTATGAACAAATGTGAGTTGGGAAAGAAGTAACATGTTTGATAGTTCAAGCCAGCTAAGTTGCTGCAGATTCAGACAGTGGTGCGTTCTGAAAGGTTTACCAGTAACAAATCTAGCTATATTATTGTACGTGGTAGATAGTTTAGAGAGAATATTTTTCTTGAGGTTAGTATAAATAGGTGAAGCATAGAGAAGAGTAGAAATAAGATGAGAGTGGGCAAGGGTAGCTTTGGCTGAAGAGGTTAAGAAAGTTTTAATTCTAAAGAGAGAGCCGAGTTTTCTGTTTACAGATTTAATGGTATTATTGATATGACAATCAAAGGTGAGGTTGTTGTCAATTGTGACACCTAGTAGTTTGGTTGTAAGGTCAGGTGATATAGTAGTTCCATTGTTAGATAGGATAGTAAAGTCTAATGTAGGGGATCTGATAGTGGGCTTAAAGAGTAAGAGTTTGGTTTTTTTAGCATTTAGATGTAGGCATCATTTTGAGAACCAGGTTTCAACTTTGGAGAAAACAGCTTGAGTACTGATTTGTAGTTCAGAGATGGATTTAGCAGAGCAAATTAATGTGGAGTCGTCAGCGTATTGTATACAAGTGGCCTGGGGAATCGCTGCTTGTAAGTCATTTATAAAGAGGGAGAAAAGAAGTGGTCCAAGAATAGATCCTTGGGGGACCCCAAGTGAGATAGGGAGAAGGGATGAGAGTTTGTTATCCCAAAGAACGGCTTGTTTCCTGTTTGTAAGATAGGAATTAAACCAGTGGACAGCCTTAGATTCTAAGGAGAGAGATTCAAGAATTTTCAAGAGAATGGAGTGGTTAACCATATCAAAGGCCTTAGACAGGTCAATAAAGAGAGCTGAAGACAGGATGCTGTTATTACGATTCTTATTAATATGGTCTGTAAAAGTGAGGAGAGCGGTGGTTGTGCTATGAGAAGGCCTAAATCCATGTTGACAGTTAGTGAGAATGTTGTACTTTATTAAGTGGTCCATTAACTGATGATGAACACATTTTTCCATGATCTTTGCTAGTGGGGACAAGAGAGCTATGGGCCTATAATTAGAGAGTTCATAGGAGTTACCTCCTTTGTGCAAGGGTATGATGTGAGAGATTTTCCAAATGTCAGGTATGGTTTCTTCATTTATGGTTCTGTTAATGAGAATAGATATGGGATAGGCAATTTCAGAGGCTGCTTTTTGAAGGAATTCAGATGGGAGTTGGTCAGCCGAGGGGGTGCAGGGTTTAAGTTTGTGGATACATTGTTGTATAAAGGCAGTGGAGATGGGTTGTAGCCTAAAGATTGGTAGTCTGGAGGATGCAGGGTCGGGGATACTAGTATAGTCACTAGAGAGGTGAGAGGCCAAAGAATTAATAGTATCAATAAAGAAAGAGTTGAAAGTATTGGCAGTATCAAGGAAGGAATTCTTTTCAGATCCGGTAGGGGATGGAGTGGTAGTCTGTCCAGGGTGTGGAAGCCTGTTTAGGGTTGACCAGAATTTTTGAGGGTTATTGTGATTAGCTTGCTGGAGATTGCTATAATAACTTCTTTTATCAGAGAAGATAGCTTTTTTAGTACTGTTTCTGAGGTATCTAAAGGTCTGTTGGTCTGCAGAAGATTTGCTAGCTTGCCATTTTATCCAAGCTTTGTTTCTAAGTAGCATTTTTTGTCTTGTATCTTTAGATAACCAGGGGGCAGGTTTAGATTTAATTCGGATAGTGCGTGATGGGGCATGATTATCTAGAATAGTTAGGAATGTAGTATTGAAGTATTGCACAGCTTCTTCAAGAGGAAGTGTCTTTAGTTGGTTCCAATTGCAAGCACTTAGTTCAGTTCTAAATTGTATAGGGTTGAAACATTTGAGATTACGTAGGATCCTGTAGGTAGGTGTGTTGTTAGAGGCATTTCTTTGTCTAGTAATATAGGTTAGATTGTGGTCGCTAAAGTCATCAGGTAGTACTCCAGACTGATATTTAATAAGAGGTTTATTAACGAGAATCCAGTCTAGAATGCTTTCTTTGTTGTTAGATTTATTGGTCCTAGTGGAGGCGTTTATTATTTGAGTAAAGTCATGGAGGTTAATATGTGAAGCTGGGTTATTAGTAGTTAAAGAGGACCAGTCCAGGTTAAAGTCTCCGAGAATTATGGTTTCTTGGGGTTAGGAGGAGGAGAGCCAACTAAGGTTATTTTCTATAGTAGTAGAATTATTTCCAGGGGGTAGATATATACAGATAATATAGATGGACTTGTTAGGGTTTAGTTGTAGCTTTGAGATAAGAAGTTCAGTCTTGTTATTGTCCAGGTTATCGTAGGGTATTAATGTTACACTAAGTTCTGTTTTGAATAGGAGTGCAACTCCTCCGCCTTTAGTTTTGCGGTCAAGTCTCAAGATGTTATAACCTGGAGGTAAGATTTCATTATCTTTGGTAAAGGGTTTTAACCAGGTTTCAGTTAAACAAAGAATATCAAAGGAGTGGTGTTGTAGAAGGGAGTGGAGATGGGTGATTTTATTATTGACACTTCGTATATTAAGGTGACTTATGAGTAGAGTGTTTGTATTAGAGGTTGGTAGTAGTAGGGAAGAGTTTAGTGAAGTGGTTGCCACACCAGGTGGCGTGGTTAAGGGCCCTGGGTTGGGGTGGATGTCCCCGTCAACCAAGGTAGAGTGGCTATGTTCAAGGTAAGCTATGATAGGGGAGTACAGTAAATATTTTGGTTTCTTAATCAAGAGATTTAGAATTTTAATGTGGGACAGTCTGTGATATCTGGCAAGGAGGTAGCTAGGGATAGACGTAATGTTTAAATGAGTAAGTTTTAGGCTTATGAGATCAGTGGCTGTATGTTTGGGTGAGTAGATAAAGTGGTAATTGGGATTTGATTCATAACAGGTTAGGAAGTAGGGTAGTGTGAGGGCAAGCAAAATAATAGGTGGAAGTGTTAGGTTTTCCAAAGTAGTTCCTAATACAGGGGTCTTGGATATTGGTTTGTAAGTTTTGGTAGACATATTGAGGTGAGAGAGAAAGGAATAAACTGGATATAGGCTAAGAGTATAGAGTGAGTAAATGAAACCAGGTGGATATCAAGGTAAGTGAGTAGTTATCGGGAAGGGAAGGGAGAAGGAGGAGGTAATAGAGGGAGGTATAACAGTAGGGCGGTACAGGTGAGGTAGGAGCTTAGGGTAGGTGAAGATATAGAGGAGGAGTGGTATGTAGGAGGCTAGGATAGGTGGAGAGAAGGAGGAGGTGTGGTATGTCAGGTATAAAGCTAGGGGTACGTGGGGTGAGTGGGATAAGGGGTAGGGAGGGGAGCCAAGCGGAGCAGAAACAGCCAGAGAGGAGAGCGAAGTCTATCAGCTAAGCAGAGTAGCTGAAACACTACTGTTTCATATGCTACATAGTTTAGAGATATGTAAAGGAGAGTTTGTTAAAGAAAGATAAGAAGGTAGGCAGTAGTTTGCAAGAATATAACAGGCACAAGGAAAAATAGTTAGCAGAGGGACAGTGATAGGGGTAATAGAAAGTATGCAAGTAGAGATGTTCAAGATATAGTCAATTGATGAAGGATAGGAAGGAATAAGAGGGAAAAAGAGTGCAACAGGTCAGGAAAGCAAAATTGAGACAGTATGGGAGCAGAAACAGGCAGGCAAGTGGGATATTAGTGGAGGAAAAGTTAGACAACCAGGGGTAGGAGGGAGTAGCAGTAAAAGAGGAAAGGTGTTAGGGGTAAGTGTCTGAAAGCTGAGGGGAAAACCTTAGCTGGTGTCACGTGTGTGCTTCCACAATAGGACAAAACATAAACTCAAATAATTAGGCAAAGTGACATACAGGCAGTAATGGAAGGTTTAAGCAGCAATAACCCGTCGTTCAAGAGGAGAATAGGGGTGCTTCTTCACTATGGGTTCAATTTTATTGTTATTAAATTTTAATAACAATATTTCTTGAAACTTTCCACTTCCTCATGTATTTCTTCAATTTAGTTGTTTAGATCTCCTATAGTTAATAAGACATCGTCTGCAAAACATTTGTTTTAGATTGATAATCCTTATTAATTGAAAAAAAACATATTTTTTATCATTGTTTCTTACACTATTTGCCAAGGGTTCAATGACTAGTACAAATAATAAAGGAAACAAGAGACATCCTTGTTTTTTACTGTTGTCTAAGGTAAACCATTTAGAAATATAAAATCCAATTTTAATATATGCTTTAAAATCACTATACAACTTTCTTAATATTACAATATAATGTTTGGGAAATGCAAACGCTTGCAGAGTTTTAAATTATTAGTTCCAATCTACTGAATCCAAAGTTTTTCAATATCTAAACTAATTAGAGGCATTTATTTGCTCAACCCACTTGCTAAATCTAAGATTATTACCCATTTAAGATTATCATAAGTTAATCTATTAGCTATAAATCCTGTTCAATATTTATTAATTAATTTATCTACTATATCTGTTAATCTTGGTGTGAAAATGGAAGTGAATATTTTACAATCTACATTATCATTTACTTGTTTACTTATATGTGAAATTACAGAAAATTTCCAAAAGGGGAGTAATTATTTTGTAAATTTAGATTATCCCGAAAACTTAACTCAATAATTCTAAAACATTTAATAGATGCAAATTATTTAATTCCACACTAAAACCATAACTCAATGTATATATATATTTTAAACATCTTTAACTTCAGTTAGGGTGATAGGTTTGTTTAACAGTGAAATTTGCTGATCATTAAGTTTATTAGTAATATTCTTTAAATATTTATCAATTTTGCAATCACTGAAATTAATATTTTTATTAAGATACTTATGGAATTTTTTTAAGATATTAAGCATTTCCTTTACACCTGAAGTAGGCGTATTAGTATGATAATTTCTAATATTATTGATTTCTGATTTTTTTGCTCAACATCTTTCTTCTAATAGCTAATCTGTGGAGATTTTTGGAGTCATTACACAAATTCGTCATTTTAATTTTTCTAGAGCTGTTTCTACTTTGTGTTAAAAATCATATGATATTTTGTCATTAGGTTTTTTTTTTAATAATTTCAGTCTTATCTAATTCCTTGGTTTATCAAACCTTATTTCCTGTATATCATCTTCTATTTCTAATAACTCTTTGTCCCATTCTTTCATTTTATTATTAGACCATCTTTCTATTCTAACTCTGATATGCAGTTTTAAGGAATTCCATAATATGGCTTTATTAGCCTGGCTATTATCATTCAAGGATAGAAAATCCTCTATTTGCTCCTTAATGCAACTCTGATTTTATTTTAATTTCATCATATATACTGGAATTCTATACATAATCTGAAATGTCCTTAAATCCATTGATATAGTAACACTTAATGCATTATGATCAGATAGAGGGCAAGGAACAATTCTGAAATACTTAACTTTATTAAGCAGATCCATGGAAGCATAAATCCTGTCAATTTGAGTTCTCGTGCATAAGAATAATGGGCAAAAATAATGACTTATCTTCTGCTTTTACTACTAAATCAATTAAGTTATTATTGTTATTCCACTTACTTAGTGCTTTAGCTGATGCTAGGATTTTAGCTTTCTTCTGCTTACTTGTGCCTTCCATACTAGATGTGCAGTTAAAATCTCCAGCTAAAATTAAACTACCCTTCCAGTGCCTTTGAAATAAACTTAAGTGATCTTTAGCCTCTCTTACACCTATTCCAGTGATCAGTAAAAATACAGTTTGCCGATATACTTAATTACTACAAATGTGTACATTTCATTAGGATCATTAATGTATTCTGCAATCCTAATCATTACAGTAGATTTTTTTTCATAGTATAGCAGTTTCATTCCTTTTTTTATTTTTAAAGAAGCATATGATAATACTTCATAGCCTATATTATTTAGGCACTGTATATCTTTATCTACCAAATGGGTGTCTTGCAAAAATATAATGTCCCCTCTATTTATGTTTATGTACTTTATTAATGATTTACTTTTTTGCCATTATTTAATCCATTTACATTACCAGATAGTAGGTTAAAACTAGCCATACTTTGTACTTCAGATATATTTGTTTACCAAGAAATAATATGATACACCAATCCACCCAAGTGATTCTGTATATAAAACTCTAATGTATACTTCTAACAGTAGCTTAGTTTTCAATATTATTTTGAATTATTCCTTTCTTCACACTAGACTACTAAAACTCCTAAGCAATAAAAACAAAACCAAATATACAACTGTAACCATATATATTACTAGTAAAACACAATAATCCATGATAAAGTTCCTAATTTGATTATCAAATTGACTAACTACTAAGTTATCTTTCTACCTACCAAAAGCCAGAAATATTTCAAAACCTAGCCAAAAGTTACTGTAACTTACAAATAATTGATACGCTGTTATATATAAGTTAAAAGACTACCAATTTAATTATATATTTGCCACTTCATTTTTCTTATTACAACTTACAAGACTAATAATCTACCTCAATTACTCTCAAATAGTAAATAATCTGACAAATAATGTGAGACATATCTGTTTATGTAATGTTAATATAATTATCTCTTAAATATTTCCAAACGATTTGATCATTTAAACATTGTTATATTCAAATATTTAAACATAAAGCAGAGTACAATGAGGCATGAATAGATGAAGTCATATGTAAAACTTTAAAGATGATTAGTGGTCTAGGTTTACCAAACTGTTATACAATACGAAAGTTAATGCATTGATGTATTTATCATGCTGAATAATATAATATATATTTGATCATTCTAACAAAGGCTGTAAATTAGCTTTAAAAGTACAAGTGACTGCACCTGAAATTTACATATCACCCTTAGTATGATAAATATCAAAACTTCTAAAATTCCTTTTACTCATTAAATGAATTCATAAAAAATTACGCATTATTAAGTTTGGTGAAATTGACAGGCTCAGACAATTGTTATAGCTTATAATGCATTTAAATATTTCATAATGTTAATTTCAGATCAAATTCTCCTCTCCCTATCCCAAACATCTTAGAAAATCCACCCTAATGTCTATCAGAAATAAAAGAAGTAACTCAGCAATAAAGTACATGAATTTCATCTCTGACCTGTAAAATGAGTTAGTTCGGGTATTCTTAATAGATCCAACAATGTACAATATGTAAACAGCTTTAGAATTCATGTAACCATACTTTAGATTTCAGTTTTTAGGATCTTTTCAAATATCTTTTTATGTAACTTCCTGAGAAAATTATGTGAGTGTTTATATTTTATTGTACTCCCATATGAGAGTAGCCAAACTCCAGTTGATGCAGGGTGGATTCTAGGGCTCAGAGTATAAGGTGGAAACCTGGGACATTTTGGCCAGGGAACTCACCAGTGTTATTGGTATCCCCTGCACAGGTGAGCAGTGTCACCACCATGCAATAAAGTACACACAAGAAAAATTGTAGTGCAATAAATGGGCATGTAGAACTGTAGTTCAATAAATGGGCAATTACAGCTGTAGTGCAATAACTGAACAATAAGAATTGTATTTCAATAAAGCAATAATAATACAATAATAGTAAGAAAAATGTTATTCAGCAGGATTGTGTTGTCAAAACCTTTGCACTAGAGCTGTATGCATTACTTGTCTATAGTAAGGTTGCTGCAAACAAGTATAACACTGTAATAGCTGTAGCCAGCAAACCTAATGGTCTGCAAACTGCATTGCTTAACTCATAGTACTATCCAAGGATGTTTCCAAGCCAATATCAGTCACATAATGCTCTCTCTACCTCAGACATCAGGTAATAAAGGTATGTGGTTAAGTTAGACCAGTCCATGGGCAGATATTGTCTGTGGATTTTACAGATATTTCAAACCAATAAAAATAAAATGTGTTTACTAGCATTGTTGATTCTAAACTACAGCTTTTTTCATATATGCAGTATGGTTGTATTCCATACACATGTATTCTACTGTCACTGCAGTCTAGTATAACACTGTAATAGTACTAGAATGCCAGAATAATGTCCTATAACTTGTATTATACAATGACTGGCCATTAGCATTCAAAAACAAGCATGCTGATTGGCCAGCCCAACCAGCGTGCCTGTTGTAAATCCAAGAATATACCAACGGGGAAAAGGTCCAGTTGCCCAGACTTTTTCCCATTATTATATCTCATATTTATTTATTTACTTTTTTTCTTTTCTTTTTTTTTTTAATACAAAACTGAAGACATTTTATGTTTGGGAGATGGCACAGACAGAAATAAAAGGATAATTATGTACATTCTACAAAACTTAAAAAGTTTACATGATTATCCTTTTATTTTGTCTGTCCCAACTCTCCCTAATGTAAAACATCTCCCAGTTTTTTTTTTTTTTTTTTTTGTTTTTTTTATTGATTATAATAAAAAAAAAAAAGAAGCAATGGAGAGCTTCCTTTCTCTATTGCTACCTATTCACAGCTATTCCCAGCCCTAATGTACTGTGTAAGCACTGGAGCACAAGTCCCATATGCATGTGCAGTACATCAAAAAAGCCCCAGGATACCATATAAATGCAGAAGGGCAGCACAGAGGCATTATATAAAGACATTATTTAAGAAAAGTATTTTTTTCTTAAATAATGCCATTGTATAATAGCAATAACCGACTCCGTGGTTGTGGTATATTGCAATTTACTCACAGTTGGCTTTATTTAATTACTCGGGTTTCATCCTCATGATTAAATCATGCCAACTGTGGGTAAATCTTCAATATACCACACCATGTTGTCAGTTATTGCTTAATTGTTCAATTCATAGTATAGTTCCAGGTTATCTCCAGGCAAGTATCAGTCACTCAATAGTCAGCAGGTACTCAGTAGCTCAGCCTGTTAAATGCTTTGCACATAGTACATTTTGCCACACACACAGTCCTGGGTTTGAATCCAACAGTATGTAGCACTACATTTTCAGAATCAGTCACATTTTGTCTCTCACCAGGAACACAACAAATATATGGGTGAGGTAGCCCATATTATGAGCAGATATTGTGTTTAGATTTCACTGAATGTTAACATCAATACCAAGAATGTGTTCATCAGCATTGTTAGGTCATAAATAAAGCTGTGTAATCCCAGTATGGCTAGATCCCTTGCATGTCTGTACTTAGTTGCTGCAGTCAATTATTACATTATTTGCAGATGTCCCCTGCAGTCACAGCTATTGGGTTTTACTCCCGTGCCTGCCAACTAAGGCATAATGGCTGTCTAGTTTACTTACTATACACAAACATGCCCCTCAAGTGTCACGATTTTTCGTAATGCAATTAAAACTGCCTAATCCATCTGTCACATGATTAGCAGACACATTTTTACCTGGAATGCTATGTACTACCAAATCCATTTACAGAACACCTGGGTAGTTATACAAGTCCACATTATGCAAAACTGTTTTGTGTAATGTTATACCTGCATTTGTTACTGCTCATACTGGCCCATGCCAACAGCTTGAGAGGTATGTACATGCTACATCAGTTATAGAATTGTAGTCACTGTACTCAAACCTGACACTACACACCTGTAGAGTATATATTTCAATGTTTTCAGGGATATAATCTGCAGTGTCAGTAATGGAATGTTTCTCTCTCTCCCCAACCCTTATCTTCATT
The DNA here is from genome assembly GCF_019279795.1 of Protopterus annectens. NCBI lineage: Eukaryota > Metazoa > Chordata > Ceratodontiformes > Protopteridae > Protopterus > Protopterus annectens. The sequence goes on from NC_056726.1 coordinate 943,212,417, forward strand.
TATTTAATACTGTTATTTATTATGGTGATTTAATATTAGCATATTTTGTTAAACTAACTATATTTTGGAAAATGTGGTTGATTATTGTTATATTTTATTATGATGCAACATTAACATATTTGTTAATCTAACTGTTTTTTGGCCCTATGGTTTACTTTGTACTGGCATGCTGTTACCATACTGACTGTTATGTTATGGTTGGGAGGGTGGCCTAATGGTTAAGGTGTTTGCCTTACAAACACAAGGTGCAGAGTTTGAGTCTCACAAGGGATAATTGGCTAGGCTTAAAATGGCTCGCAAGGGCAGTTAGCCTAGTACTAACATATGAACATATGAACATATGAACTTAATGTTGTGTTGCACACAATATACATTAATATGTATTTGGATGAATAAATGTGATGCTCAATTCTGTTAATACTGATATTGGTTCAGTTATTACTAACCGTACCTTATTGATATACCTTATTTACCACAGCACGTCAAGGTAGGCCAATTCTGGCTGATCCCCCTACCTTGCCTCAACCAGCTGTGGCACCGGGTCCCACCACATCTGGGAGCCAGACCAGTGGTGCTCCTTCTGCTGCCCCTGCACTACTTGTGGAGTTGGTAGTACCACTCCATGGGATGGGGCCCGGCCCATCTCTGGGAGCGATGGCAGATGGGGTGCTGTCACCCATGCAGAGCTGCCAGTCCTGGTGTGAAAGATAGTCCACAGTGGCTATGACATCTGCCTGTGCCAGATTGAGGGAATGCTGGCCACCGTGGCTGGGCAGCCTCACCCTGATGCCCAGCCTCCAGCACAGCCACCCTTGGGACAGTGATGGAGCAGTGTCAACAGTCCCATGGGTGGGGATGTGAGTCACACTGCTATCGCCTAGAGGCACATGGGACTCGGATTCCACAACACCCTCTCTATCCAAGGTGTTCACCCCCCATGTATCACACGCTGCCCCTGTCTGTTGTCTGTTTGCAAATGCATCCTCTCCTACCCAACTTACCTCCCTCACACATCACATATCTGTATAGCATTACCTATGTCCCATCCCCAACATTCCACTCTCACCTTAAACAAAATAAATGGGCACCTGTCCCCAAAAAAAAATGTCCCATACATAGCTCTCCATTTTGCATGCATGTCCACTGGACACAAGTAATGCAGTCCAACTGGATTGACAAAACAGTTATGTTGTCCTCACCCCTTTCTCTGGAGTTTGAGAATCCAAATTCATCTACAAATCTGACAAAGTGCACAGTTGTTACTGTACAAAAAATGGATAGCTATTTCCTACACTCTTCCTGCACATCCCTCTGTGCCTTTCACTATGTTTTTCCAACTGTTTGCCCCCATTTCACCTCTTTCTTATCTCCCCATTTTTGCTTTTGTTTATATTTTTTAGTGCTGAGTGACATGCCGAGTCACACAACTTTGCTAAGCTCAGCAAAATAGAGCTGTAATGACTATATGTGTTTCTAAAATTGTAAGACACGTACAAAATAAACACCACTGCCATGTTTTGAATGCAAGCCCATCAAACCTGCAGCACACTGCATTAACCCACTATGCCACGCAAAACATAGTAATTGCTAATTACAGTCATTAGGCGTGTTCCACACCGTGCAACACCATGCAAACTGGAATAAAAAGTAATGGAATAAATGGGAGTGTACCATGGACTCTGGTGCAATAGTACACCACTAGACATCCAAAGACATGATAATGGATGTAGCTGAGGCCTGTGATAGCAGGTAAATGTGCCCTTTTTTCAACAACATGTAGAAAGTCACCTGCTAAGGCATTCATGGCAAAATACATATTCAACTGGGAGTCTGGTGCAGAAATGCATCCATATAAAGCCATGCACATACTGATGGATGTAGAAATTGTATGAGACAGCCTGTATATATGCACATATATCTTGCAAATACACCCACTGTAGTTGTGATGCAGTAGCTCAGTCTATTAAATGCCTTGCATACAGTGCATTTTGCTACACACACTCCTGGATTGAAACCAAGTGTTGTGTTGCATTTCAGTTTACATTATTGTTAAGACAGCAATTAATGAATGACTAATATACTCATTATCCACACAAAGCATTGCAAATTAAGTAACTGCTTTTCACTGCTGGAAGTCACAGGCCTGTAGGTAGGGACACATCACATATCTGTATAGCACTACTATATGTCACCAAGTACTCTGTTATTGACATAGTTGTCTAACATACATACCTTAAACAAATGCCATAATTTTAGTGTGAATGGTACTCCCACCCTGGCTCTGCCTCTACAACAAGGCTGACACAGCTGACACAGATACACCTACAGCTTGTTGTCCTCCAAAGTGTTCACACTCACTGCCTGTGTCTATTACCTGTAGCAGCAGCGGCAGTCTGTGGTACACACAGCTCTATGTAAAGGTTTCTGCTACAGACCTACCCTCTGCAATGATGTAGTCTCCTCGCACCAGTAATGTCTATCTCAACAGCTAAGAAAGGGGCCTTGTTCTACATTAAGACCTTATATACTGCACAGTGGTTGCATATCATTGGATAATGATAGTGCACCTCATCTGTTTTGGCTGCAATTAGCATATCAGAGTCACACATTGGTTTATAGACAATTACCTGCTAATGATACCTGCTAATGAGAACCATGTTAAAAATGCAAGCAGCTGGCTATGGGCAAACATTTTGTATAAGACTTCCTTCACACAGAGCACACCTTTGTGAAACAGTACTAGTAGCACATTTCAACAGAGGAGTACTACACTCCACCAGGTATGCAACTGTTTTTTGTGTATAACAGGATGTAGATAAGAGGATAGAGGTATGGGGAATAGGGGTTACAGCAATAAGCCTGTCTTAGACCTGTGGTAATGACATGTCATTGATACCCTGCTGTCTTACACATACAGGGGACATACAATATATCAGGGTTGCATTGTATTTTGTCATTGTGGAACACTGGTGTTGTTGGACTGTCCCAATATAGTGATCATAATAGCACTCTGCTATTTGTCTGGTGCTCATCTTATGACATATTATTGGGAGGCTGGCCTTAGGTGACACACCACTGTGGGCCAGAGTGTTGGGTGTATGATCATTCAGCAGAATCTCTCATGGCACACAGGGAATTACCTCAGTAATGATACTATCTCGGTTGTATCCACACAAGCAGTATGATGTTACACTGTGGGATATGACATGTGTGAGCAAGCAATGGATAGTGCCAGACATTTTGTTCTTGCTGCATCTGTACATAGTGGACATCCATGCATTTGATTCTGTAATGTGTTTCCCTTTTGGTGTGTTCCAGGACTAATGTAGCAGAAACGGCATGCCTTCTTCTCAGATGCAGAAAATGAAATCATACTTTAAGGACTACGACAACATCATCACATCCTCCTATCCAGGTGGAGGCATAATGGGGAACAACAGGCTGCATTGTGGGCAGACCTTGTCTGGGATGAGAATGAGACTGGCCACTACGACAGGACATATGAGTAGGTTTGACACCATGCTGGAGACATGGTGAATGTTGCATGACGAAGGGCAGCTGATGTTGCTAGGTATTGTGCCATTACCAGTGGAGTGACTGCATTGGAACAACCACTCACTAAGGAATTCCTTGTGAACTTAGGGACACACAACAGCACCCAGGCATCCATCACACCATACATCATGGAGGTGGGTTCCACAGTGCCCACAGCAGAAGAGCATGCAGGTAAGCTTACTGTGATCACCACTGTAATAGGCTGTGCATACCTTTACATGGGTGTCAGGTCTATGTGCTGTGGGGGGGGGGGCTCAGCTCAGTTGTACACTCATACTCAGAATGGCAGCAATACATCAAGTAACACAGTAGCTACTGCACATGTGAGACATATGCAGGTATTACCTTGCTGTGCTGCGACATGTGGTGATACTGAAATTACCTCACCCTCACTTTTTTACAGGTCTGTCAGGAGTTGTCCAAGGCTGTGGTCCTGTTTCTGGTAAGCTTGATACTGTTTTGTTATGGAACATATATATGCTATTAAGGGTAAGGGCCAGGATAATTCCCTATGTACTGGTAATGTGCGTAACCAGAGTAGAATGTTTGTATGTTGCAGTATGGAACAGTTATCTAAGTTTCCTAGAGTTGGTAATCACAGGAGCATAGTCGAATGAGCAGAAACATTGTTGCAGTTATAGTTCAGAGTGAATAAGCCTCCTGGTGTACATGAGGCAATTAATCTGACATGCCTTGTACTGTACATACTAAAAGGTCGATGGTACATACCTTAAGCATTGAAACCTGTATTTGTATATATTTGTTAAGATAGGTGTACTGGGTTTTATGTATTGTTTTATCAGGTATATTGCCATATTGTATACCTAAAAGGTACAGTTTACTGACCAAGTGTCATGTGATTTACCTGATGTGCTTGTTATAAAGGTCTTGATCGAATGTGTATTTTGTTGTGAAGAAATATGTTGTGCATGAAAGTGGAGATAAGAAGATGTGACAGTGGTAATGCAGTTGTGGATCCTCATTGTTATGACTTTTTGTGGATTTTCAATACATAATAGTGCAGGTATTAATGTACTGCTTTTGTCTTGGTTTCCACACATGACAAGGAGGTTGGGATCCCTCCCCCACACAACCCTGATGTCAGTGTCTCTTCGGACTCTGATGATGATAGTGGCCAGAGTGAGGCACAGGTGGGGTTGTCAGGGGCTGAATCTGTCCCAGAGGTTGAAATCCCTCTTCTGCCCCCATTGTGACTGCACACAGTCCGTAAGGCCACACATACCCAGTCCCCATAGGCCACAAATATGGGACAGTCAGAGGGTGGGGACATTGAACAGGCCAGTGTGGCAACTATGGCTTCAGTGAGTGTATGAGTGTAGACACTAGCCATAGCCAGAGAGCTAGTAATGAAGTCCAAAAAGTGAGAACAGTCACCACGAGTAAATCCTTCTACAGAGTAGTCCCAACTCAAGCTCCTGACACACTGAAAATATCCACGATGGAAATATGTAAAAAATTCATTTATTGGAAACAGAGAATAAGCGCTTTCGCATAGTTAAACTATGCTTCATCAGATACAATGTCATAAAATGGTTCCAAAATACTTATACTAAACAACTTTTGGCGGGCTCATTAATTTAAAATGAAGCTTAATTGCCTTTCATCAATTTAAAGCCATCATTACATTCAAATGCAGTTTAAATTCAATACAATTCATTTCTAAAGTGCAGCACTCACACTCATCACAAAATATTTCAAAGCATTACCAAAACCCTCTGACTAAACAAAACGCTGCAGACTTCAGACATAAAAATGCATTTACAAGCTCATAATTCAAAAGTGCATATTTTGAACAAAAGCACTACAACTTGGCAAATGGCATTCAGAAATGAGAACACATCCCTCACAGACTGAGAGTTCTTACATCAAAATACTATCATGGTGTTTCTTGTCTCTTAACTCATATAAACATAGCTAGAATCCCTTACCTTAATTGTAAGAAAATCTATACAATGCAAGTTGTTTAAGACAGTTCTACCATCGCTACAAAAGCTGCACCGAAGAAGCATCAACAAACTGTTTGCCATTGCAAATTAAACATCATCCTATTCGCTATTAAGGTCACATGTCTGGATTCTCAGTATGAAGTTCCTCCTGACCTAAAAAGTTGTCACCACGGTCCTAAAGCAAGACCATAGAGACCGGGAACTAAGAAAATTTAATATAGGTCCAGCATTTAAATACATTCTTCATACTGATCCTACCCACCATGCGTAAGACCTGTAAAGATGTATATTTTCTATTACTACAATTTTATGTCCCACATATAAACTTCAGTAGATAAACATAAAAATATATAAAATATATATGAGGAAATATATATATATCAGTGTAAAACCAAAACCGCTATAAACACATATATTAATTCTCTAGTAATGAAGTAAAAACAATATCTGTATATTTACACGAACTACAAACTATTTCATATGTACTAGGATAAACCATGTTGCAAAATACACAATTAATTCAGCATTACTATCCTAGTAGTACTTATTTTACATGAAACATAGAACGTGTTGTGTGTCTGAAAAATTAACAAGAACCTATAAGAGAGTGCTGTATTTACCACTAAATTTACATAGTAGTATACTACACACATCATATTTAGGAATATACTATACACATGCATATAAGTCATAAAACGAACATAACCACATGTTCACAAAGCAACAGATATAAAATATATCTATGGTATAAAATATATGTGTAACTATATACCCTTATGGGACAACAATGGCAAGGTATTTATTCAAACGACATCTCCATAATGCTTCCTTTGGACATCAAAACTATTCCTGTACATCAGTGTAGCTGAACTCAAAGGGGCAGTTCTAATCCTACATCTCATGGTGGAGGAGTGTCACCCCAAATGAACATGCAGGGTTATATACCAAGACAAATATAGATATATAGGATGAAGGGTTACTCAAAACACCATTCTATCCAACTAAAACATACCCTTGCTACATATGTATATATAACAGACCAAGGGCTAAATCTCAAAACGCCATTCTATCATGTTAAGACATGCCCTTACTATAAAATATAATAAGCAAAGAAATAAAAATTAAATATAAAACCTGTATATATGACCTGAATAACTAAGTACTATACTTATCTATTCCATCATAACCATCTATAATATAGGGAGTACGTGCCCTGGTATAAAATTAATGATGTTTAGTAAAGCATATACTGTAATGTTAAACAACAACTTCCAAGGTGACAAGATGTCCCTAGCATTAAATGCTTATACATCACACTCCTATAAAGCTATAGATAAAGGAAATGCCCAGTTGGCTAACCACAAATTAAGAGGAAAAAAAGGGGGGGGGGGTAATACCCACTTTTAATATCCTAACTACTAGGGAAGTATGGGCTATAGAATTCTAGATAGCAAAAACCAACTTCATTTACGTTCAATCAACATCGGTTTAATAGAGATAAAGCCATTCAGCCCTGGAGAATTATGTGCCGCTAGTTTTAAGATCCAGTGTAACTCGGCTCTAGCCAACCTTTGTTCAATACTACCTCTTCTTAAAGTTGGAATGATTATGTCCAAAACCCTAAAAGTGAAAGAATGAGAGGGACACTGTTTAATATGCCTGGCCAAAGCATTAGTGTCATCCTGCTTGCGGATCTCATAAAGGTGGTCATAGATACGGTCCCTTAGCCTTCTCTTGGTTAGACCCACGTAAAATGCTGTACAAAAAGAACAGGTGGCCAAGTAAATCACATTTTGGTATTGCAGTCAGCATAGTACTTGGGTTTGAAAACAAAATTCATACTGGGATGTTGATAAGTCTGTATATTACTAATGCTCTTGCACCTTGGGCAGTGTAAACAAGGATATGTTCCTTTACTGACCAGGTCCCCTAGTACTAGACTAGTAGATTTCCTTATATTCGTGACCTGCGGTCATTACATAGTTGCCTCTTAAGATTATTGCAATTCCTATAGCAAAATGTTGGTGCAGGTCCCACGATCTTGCTAATTTCTTTATTTACCGAAGGACATTCCAGTGCTTCCTAATCACACTTCTTACACTTTCCACTTCATTGGTGAATTTAATGACATAACTAAGCCTTTTCCATGGATATTGGGGCCCATAGTGGCTCCCATCCTACATCCATTCTTAATATGGAGCACCGGACTGGCATCATGTTCTAAAACTCCAAAAATTTCATTTCTTACCCTTCTAACCATAGTCATGTCATATCCCTTATCCCTAAACAGGGTTTCCATATTATTAACTTCATTCAAAAGATCATCTTTATTTTGACATAGTCTGGATACTCTTATAAATTGACTAGTGACTATGCCACGGAAGGTATAGGTTGGGTGCATGCTATCTGGTGCTAACAATGCATTCTTCCATACAGCTTTCCTATAAATCCTGGTTACAATTTCACCCTCTTTCGTCAACCTGAGCGTGAGGTCAAGGAAATTAACTTCATAACTTGAAATCTCCACTGTAAACCTCAAAAAGTCTGTTGTGGTTTGTAGATAACCAAGGAAATGATGAAAACTATCTGACGTACCTTCCCAAACTATAAGTATGTCATCCACGAACCTTCTATAGTATCTTATGTATCTAGAAGATTCGTGGGTAAACAGGAACAACTTTTCCCACCAGTAGACCACCAAATTAGCATAACTATTGGCACAGGGGGTGCCCATGGCAACCCCCCATGCCTGTAGATAATAGTCATTTTCAAAGATAAACACATTGTTATTAAGCACTGTGTCAAGAAGCTGAGTTATCAGTATTATTCTATCATTTGTGTATTGTGTTTCTTTATGCAGAAGCTCTCTAATGTACTGTATCCCTATATCATTAGGGATAGAGGTGAAGAGCTTTTCCACATCCATGGTTATGAGGAGGTACTCTGTGTCCTTCATTTCTAAATGTAGGCCCTTAAGGCTATCTATAAGTTGGTAAGTGTCACTAAGAATGGTGTGACAGTTACTCACTACTGGATGTAGGAGGCTCTCCAAAAAGATCGATATATGGGCGGTAACCCACCCCTCACCTGCTACAATAGGTCTCATCGGAACAGGCCAAATCTCTTTGTGGATCTTGGGGAGTCCCTTAACAATGGGAATAACGGGGTCAGATATTAACAAGTATTCATACATTTCAACACTAATTTGTCTACATAATAATAGATCATATATATTTTCATGAACTGTTAGTATAATGGAAGAGACCTGCTGTGCAGTGATGTGCTTATAGGTATTGTGATCTGACAACAATAGCAATCTCATGCTATTCACATAGTCATCCACATCCATCAGAACTACACCCCCCCCTTTTATCAGCAGGTTTCACAATCAGATTATCATCACTTCTCAATTTAACCAGGGCTTGAAACTCATCCCTATTGAGATTGCAAAATCTTCCTTTTGTGTTATTACATGCTAGAGAAAACAATGTATAGAAATCTCTTTCGCATAGATCTAGAAAACATTGCACCATAGGATGTATAGGAGGTATAAAGGTACTATTATTTTTAAGTATGTTACGAGATTTAGTTACCCCACTCATCCTGGTATCATCAGCCGGGAAAAACAACTTTAGACAAACTCGTCTACAAAATAATCTTAAATCCAAAAGAGTGTCCTCTAATGATGTTTTAGTTGACGGAATAAATGTAAGTCCTCTATTAAGAAGGCTATGCATAGCTGTGTCCATATTATAGCTAGAAAATTAAACACAAGAGTCAATGCCTGGTTCTTCTGTTGACTATATTCCCTTCTTCTGAAGACTTCCGTTTTCTTGGTCCCCTGCTGCTGGATCTTCCCCTGGAGCTGGGGGCAAACTTCCTTTGATAAGGTAAAAAAGATGGATTCGAGGTGCCTGGTGTACAGCTGCTTTTAGGTATAGCTCCTGGATTCTTATAGCCTTGCATGGCCTCTTGATTAGGTGGAGGTGTGTCTGTGGTTGGAAAGTCTATAGGGTCTAAAGCACTCACCCTGTTAGAGGAAACCACTGACTGTGGAATAAACTCAGAGTTATTAAGCTGTTGAAACAAATTATTAGTAGATACAACACTTGCTGCCAGATTACTATGCTCCTGTACATGCTGCATAGACTTGGCCTGACCTTCTTGGTACCTAGGCCATACAAAGACATGACCATTTTGGAAATCCAACAGATCTCTCCTTAATTTATGCTGTTTGGTCTTACACAGTCTCTCACCAAAAGATTTAACCTGGGTAAATGTCAGTTGGAGTTTTTCTATGCAATAATCTGAGCTGAAATTATCAACTAACCTTTGGTAAAGCACATCAGTTCTAGCACGGAGGTCAGTCTCCAGTGGAGAAAAATAGTTCAAAAGTAACTTCACATAATCAAAGCCCAGGCCTATATTCAAGTCTTGCCACTGCTTCAATAAGGACGGATGGGAGTCCCCATACGTAGGCATGCAGAAAACCCGCATGCCTCTGGGGACTACCTTATGGTGCAAGCAGGCTTCTAAATGTAATCTTTGCCACATGTACCTTTGTAGTTGGTAAAGATTATTTTCCAGCGTTTTTAGTTGCTCATGAAATTCCTGTATATTTTCTCCATTATCAATCATCGATGTGTGGGCCCCCACTTCATTCAGGTCCAGCGACAATAAAGGGTTGAGTTCACGTACAAATAAATCTGTCCATAAGAGACAAATCCCTCGACACTGGATTAGAAGCAGTCCCAACATTCTGGCCTTCCATCGTGTGAATTGAGTTGTGAACAAAAAAATGCAGAATAAGCAATAAAAGTAGAAAACACAACTCAATACCGAAGACGTTCTCACCAAAAACAAGAAGAGGTAGTAATGAAGTCCAAAAGTGAGAACAGTCACCAGTAAATCCTTCTACAGAGTAGTCCCAACTCAAGCTCCTGACACACTGAAAATATCCACGATGGAAATATGTAAAAAATTCATTTATTGGAAACAGAGAATAAGCGCTTCGCATAGTTAAACTATGCTTCATCAGATACAATGTCATAAAATGGTTCCAAAATACTTATACTAAACAACTTTTGGCGGGCTCATTAATTTAAAATGAAGCTTAATTGCCTTTCATCAATTTAAAGCCATCATTACATTCAAATGCAGTTTAAATTCAATACAATTCATTTCTAAAGTGCAGCACTCACACTCATCACAAAATATTTCAAAGCATTACCAAAACCCTCTGACTAAACAAAACGCTGCAGACTTCAGACATAAAAAATGCATTTACAAGCTCATAATTCAAAAGTGCATATTTTGAACAAAAGCACTACAACTTGGCAAATGGCATTCAGAAATGAGAACACATCCCTCACAGACTGAGAGGTATTAATGTACTGCTTTTGTCTTGGTTTCCACACATGACAAGGAGGTTGGGATCCCTCCCCCACACAACCCTGATGTCAGTGTCTCTTCGGACTCTGATGATGATAGTGGCCAGAGTGAGGCACAGGTGGGGTTGTCAGGGGCTGAATCTGTCCCAGAGGTTGAAATCCCTCTTCTGCCCCCATTGTGACTGCACACAGTCCGTAAGGCCACACATACCCAGTCCCCATAGGCCACAAATATGGGACAGTCAGAGGGTGGGGACATTGAACAGGCCAGTGTGGCAACTATGGCTTCAGTGAGTGTATGAGTGTAGACACTAGCCATAGCCAGAGAGCTGGCAAGGTCCCACACAGGAAGATTGACTGGAGTGCTCATAGGAGGCCTGCTGTCCATCTACCACCTGTTGCAGGTGTCACACCATGGGTCAACCGGCTCATATTTTGAGCCATCATGGAGGAAAGCCATATTCTGAACAGAACACCAGACCATGGTTATGGATGCAGTGCAGTCTGACATCTGTAACTGCCTCCACCACATTGGGGACACCCTGGATGAGTGCACTGATGCAGTGGACAGATGGTGGGCTGAAACAGTGCCTGTCTTGGACCACACATTGTTTGTGCTGGAATGTCTGGTTGTAGTTGGCGGCAGATCCATGGACATAGGTCAGCAACATAATCTGCTGATGGTACATGTAGCCATGCACAGTTACACTCCTGTAGTGGCAGTACATCCAGTACTACAGAGAGGAGTGTGCTGTCCATACCATGACTTGGCAAGCCATAGGCAAGTGGTCTTGGGTTGTCCCGTGCGGGACATGGTCCCAGCAGACAGCAGTCACCACCAGGTACTAGCACCACATCTGACCTTGGGCATGGTGGTGCCAGTGCAACTCCTGGCAGAGCCAGTTCCCATGTTCAGGGCTGGAGATGGAGAACTGTCAACTCTACCATGTACAGTCCACAGCTGTCCAACATATACATGTGTAGGGCTAACACTGAGCTTGACTGTGTACATGCTCACACTTACACACCACTATCACATGCAGGTCACCTACAGACACACACAGCACCTATCCATGCTCCATCTAACCCACTCCCCTTCCTGACTCACATGCATGCTGTCAACTGTTTGGGCCAGCCTAGGTCTCCAGCTGCCCCACACATCCCCCTCTGCAAGTGATGATACCTGTGCCACATCCCTGTCATCCTTCCAGTGATGCAGGGGAATGAAGCTATGTGTTGATGCACAGGGTGACTATATTACTTGACATGTACTTGTGTAATGCAGTATTGTTTTGCCATGTCACTTGTAGTGGTCACCAGCATACACTGTATGTTGGCATGTGTCATGAGTACGCAACATACTTTTGTGGACTTTATGTTGTATGATGTTGTACTGGCGGTATTGTTACACTATGACAGATATGTCACAGACCTGTGTATGTTTCTGTTCCAGGAGTCTAAGGTGATACCCTATGGACACATGGCAGCAGTAAAGTGGCACAGCATGGCATGGCAGCACAGCAGAAATATTACTTCATCAAGGTACAGCAGTATATGTGCATGGCTCCATAGGTTCACATCTGTATGACAGTCTACCAAGGACAATGGCGATGGTCAGTGTACTCATGCATTCATAATTTGTAATAAGGTCTGCTACAGGGCAAAGTGTGACCTTGCTGAAGTGCATATGCTGCCTACCTATAGGGAGCATACCAGATGGATTTCTCACTGTAAGAACATTAACCTACTATGTGAAGCTAGTACTACATGCTTGTGGGAGACATTTGTCTAGCAGACATAAACACGCTTCTGAAACAGACCCTGCCTAATGGTACACAGAGCACCTGGGCAGCTATCATCTCAATACACGGTGTCTGCTTGAGTCCCTCTTGGACTGGGGCAATATGTGCTGGTCCTGTACTGAGGGGTATACAGATGTCTCTGATTGTGAGGGCTGTATGGCCATTATGCTAGTTAAGTTCGCATGTCCTATGGCCCCATAATATGATGTATACTCTTGTAACGGATATCCAAATTAAAGGGAAATCAGTGGAACATGAAGCAATTGGTCAGGTGCCACATGAAGATAATTTGGAGCCTTCCACAGGAAACCAGTTTAAACATTCACTTGAAGCTAGACAGCAAGGGAAGGAACAGGAAATGGTGGACACTCTGATGCAGTCACTGTTGAGGAGTGATAGGCCAGTGAGTTCCCATGTGATAGAGCAAAGGATGGCACAGGATGAAGTTGAAGAGAATATGACACAGGAAGGTGCTATAGAATCTTCTATAGAATGGCCGCAGGAATTGGAAAACAAGGGATGTGCCCTTAGTTTGGAAGAAAATGAGCTAAGAGAAGAGTTGCTTGATTTAAGCTACATGGACAGATATATCAAGATCAATGAAAGAAATAGACTACAGAAGGTTAATAAAACCCAAAAAGTCAGAAATTTGATAAAACAAATGAACACAGTAATTAAGACTGTTCATAGAGACCCATGTGCTATAGCAGAAGGAAACAGGATATATTACTGTACAGCTAAATTAATAACTGATAGAGTCCTATTGAAAGAACACAGGGTAGTGAGGGAAAGGAAGAGGAGAAATCGAATACCTTCATGGAAATAGTGAAAAGTGAAAACTATAAAGCAGTTAAGACAAGAAATGTCACTGTTAGAAGAATACAGAAGAGGGAATAGATCAACAAAAATACTAAGAAAAATAGATGTGATAAAAGCAATGCACAGTATTGGAACAGACCAGGATCTATCATGCACTATTGCAAATAACAAACTAAAAATTTCAGCACAGGCGGAAAGACTTAAAAGATATGAAAATAAATTTAAAGGAAAAGTACAAAATAAGTAATTTATTGATAATCCAAAAAAGTTTTATAGAGAACTGGGAAATAAGATAAAAGGAATTGAAAGTCTTCCAAAAAAATAAGAAATATATACTTTTTGGAGCAGTATCTATGAAAATCCTGTGTAATATAACAAAGATACTAAATGGATAGAAGAAGTTAAAGAAAGAATAAGAGGTTCAAAGATACAGGATATGAAATGGGATGAAGTAACAGCCAGAGAGATTGAAACAAAGTTAAGAAAAGCCTATAATTGGAAAACCCCAAACCCAGATCCAGTACCTAATTTTTGGCTGAAAGTATTAACATCTTTGCACAAAGATTTAGCCATGAGTAAGAACTATTTATAAGCACACCCCAAACTGACACCAGTTTGGTTAACAACAGGAAAAACAATGCTCCCACTTAAGCATGAACCTGCAAGCAACCCTAAAAATTATAGACCAATAACTAATAACTTGCCTTCCGACAACGTATAAACTATACATGGGAATTGATGCTGACAGAGTTTATAGTCATTTAGAAGAAAACTCAATTATGGCAGTAGAACAAAAGGGCAATAAAAGAAAGTCATATGGAACAGAGGATCATTTGTTGTTTGTTAAAGTCATAGTGGAGAACTGTAAAAAGGGGAAGAATCTAAGTATGGCATGGCTTGACTACAAAAAAAGCATTTGATATTATCCCACATTCATGGATAAAAGAGTACTTAAAAATGTATAAGATACACCCTATACTGATCAACTTCATTACAGTGACCATGAAACAGTGGCAGACCACTTTGCAGTTAAGCCATGATAAAGGACAAATTAATACCCGGGGGATATTCCAGGGTGACTCTCTGTCACTGCTTCTATTCTGCTTTGACCTTAACCCATTAAGCTGCCTAGTTAACAGCTTAGGCCATGGCTATAATTTGACTCCTAGAAAACAAAGTGTAAAGACTTCTCATATTCTTTTTGTCAATGATTTAAAACTGTATAGCTCATTAGATGAGGAACTGAAAGCACAACTGCCAATTGCCAAACTTTTTCAGATGATATAAGAATGTCATTTGGTCTTAATAAATATGCAAAAGCAACCTTTAAAGTAGGAAAACTGCAACATCAGAAAAACATCAGTTTAGGACAAGAATGTGATATAAAAGAACTTGAGCGAGAGAGAGTGTATAAATACTTGGGAACTGATGAAGGATCAACAATAAAACATGAACAAATGCAAATAAAACTTAGTAAGGAATATTTCAGAAGACTTAAATTAATCCTGAAAACAGCACTAACAGCTAGGAACAAAATTCAAGCTATAAACCAATTTTCTCTTCCTGCCCTAGCTTACAGAATTGGAGTGAATGACTGGCCCCAAAATGTGTTGGACAGCTTAGGTAGGAAAATAAGAAGGATGCTTCATGCTCAGCAAATGATTTATAAAAATCAGTGCATACCAAGATTATATATTCCTCATTCTGAAGGAAGGATGGGCCTCCTTGAAACTGATTATATATATAGATCTGCAGTCGTGGGACTCCACACATATCTGCTGACCTCATAAGACCCAAACACAGTGAAAGTTTTGAAACATCCTGTGGAATATAACAAAGAAGCTAAATGGATAGAAGAAGTTAAAGAAAGATTAAGAGGTTCAAAGATACAGGATATGAAATGGGATGAAGTAACAGCCAGAGAGATTGAAACAAAGTTAAGAAAAGCCTCTAATTGGAAAACCCCAGGCCCAGATCCAATACCTATTTTTTGGCTAAAAGTATTAACATCTTTGCACGAAGATTTAGCCATGAGTAAGAACTATTTATAAGTACACCCCAAACTGACACCAATCTGGTTAACAACAGGAAAAACAATGCTCCCACTTAAGCATGAACCTGCAAGCAGCCATAAAAATTATAGACCAATAACTAATAACTTGCCTTCCGACAACGTATAAACTATACATGGGAATTGATGCTGACAGAGTTTATAGTCATTTAGAAGAAAACTCAATTATGGCAGTAGAACAAAAGGGCAATAAAAGAAAGTCATATGGAACAGAGGATCATTTGTTGTTTGTTAAAGTCATATTGGAGAACTGTAAAAGGGGGAAGAATCTAAGTATGGCATGGCTTGACTACAAAAAAGCATTTGATATTATCCCACATTCATGGATAAAAGAGTACTTAAAAATGTGTAAGATACACCCTACACTGATCAACATCATTACAGTGACCATGAAACAGTGGCAGACCACTTTGCAATTAACCCATGATAAAGGACAAATTAATATCCCAGGGATATAAATTCAAAGGGGGATATTCCAGGGTTACTCTCTCACTGCTTCTATTCTGCTTTGCCCTTAACCCATTAAGCTGTCTACTTAACAGCTTAGGCCATGGCTATAATTTGGCTCCTAGAAAACAAAGTGTAAAGACTTCTCATCTTCTTTTTGTCGATGATTTAAAACTGTATATCTCATTTAGATGAGGAACAGAAAGCACAACTGCCAATTGCCAAACTTTTTCAGATGATATAAGAATGTCATTTGGTCTTAATAAATATGCAAAAGCAACCTTTAAAGCAGGAAAACTGCAACATCAGGAAAACATCAGTTTAGGACAAGAATATGATATAAAAGAACTTGAGCAAGGGGAGTGTATAAATACTTGGGAACTGATGAAGGATCAACAATAAAACATGAACAAATGAAAATAGGGATTGATTATATGTATAGATCTGCAGTCATGGGACTCCACACATATCTGCTGACCTCACAAGACCCAAACACAGTGAAACATGAGGAGAATAAATCTAAGATGATTTCTCTGCTTAATTTAGCAGAAGCATATTGGCGTCAAGCAGAAATGAAAATCAAACCAGAAGTGGATAAAAATCAGGCAGCTACTGAATGTGCCAAAAAACAAAAAAAGAATATAAGGTGAAGGACCAGATGAGAAGGCAAGACATGTGGAGAAAACATAAATATAGTTGCAAGTATAGAAAATTTCTGGAAGAACCTCATGTTGATCAGGAATGAATGCAGGAATAGTTAAGGAAAGGCAAATTCAAACCAAAAGATGAAAGGTTAATATTGGCATCCCAAGATAGTGGACTACGTACACATTGGTTTACAAAGTCCATTGAACATGTGGGAGAAACAGACACATGTAGGTTTTGTAAAACCAAATTGGAAACAGTTGCACACCTTGTTGCAGGATGTAACATACTAATGGCAGAAGGACTGTATATTGAAAGGTGTAATAATGTGGCATGATTATTGCACTGGGGATTCTGCAAACATTATGGTATTGAAGTGGCTGAAAAACATTGGAAACATGAGCCAGAAAACATCATAGAAAATTATGAAATTTATATCACACGGGACCACCCATTACCAACAGTTCAAAAGATAGATGCTAGAAAACCAGATATAGTAGTTCTAGAAAAGAAGACAAGAGTAGCATTGATCATTGAAATGGCCACACCTACTGTCTACAGTGTCTTGCATACAGAGAGAGACACAAAGTCATAAAATATCAGGATCTGCAGGCAGAAATGAGAGCAATGTGGAAGAAAGATACCCAGACAGTTCCAATAGTAGTAGGAACAACAGGTCTTATAAAAAAGAATATGCAATCATATTTTTAGATGTTACCAATCCATGTAACTCCATACAAATTGCAGAAGGAGTCATCACTGGGCACATTGTGTTTGCTCTGAAGAGAACTTTTGGCTGACATTAAAGACTGAAGCAATACTAATTTCATGAACTTTAATCGTACTTTACTTAGGAATGGTGTCCATTCCCTTCATGGTATTAGAAACCCAAATGACTTGGAGAAATTAAACTGTAACAGTTTAATTAAACAAGCCAAGAGGACTGGTTCCTGGCCTAGAAATTGTAGCTATTGGCCGTTTGGGCAGATTTTTTTCCATCTCTTTCAACTTTCTGGTTTAAAAGCCACACTTGTGCTTGTTTCCCACCTTTCCTGTAACTAGCCTAGTCCAGATACAGAGTTGTTGTATCCAGGACTGTTGGTAAGCTTCTGAGCCCCGCAAGCCTTTCTGTGTTGGAGGAAAGCCTTCTAGCTTATTAGTGGGAGTGGTAAGCACTAGGTAGCCTGTCTACCACAAGAGGAGTGGTTCTTGGCCCAGAAATTGTAGTTTATTGACCATTTGGACAGTTTGTCCATCTCTTTCAACTTTCTGGTTTAAAAGACCACATCTGCACTTGTTTCCCATCTTTCCTGTAACTAACCTACTGGGAAGCACTAGAAAGCCTTAAACTGATACAAGCCTTCTAGCTTAGAAGAGAGACTTTAGAGTGATTAAGTATCAGTTTTCTGTACTTTCTTGCTGTACTTAACTGTTTTCTGCCTAAACGCCAATTTTCCAGCATTTATTGTGATTTAAAAGCTTGTTTTTTTCACATATTGTACTTATTTGACTGCCTGCACTTTTAAAAAGTCATTTTTTTGTTTAAATAATTTGTTTAACTGTTGCAGGCTACACACTAAAGTGTGATAGCCTTTTCTGAATGTTTGTAGTCGTTTAAAGCTGTTTTAAGTGTATTTTTTACTGCTTTTGCCTTATCTTTTCAAAAAAATAAATAAATAAATAAATAAATCCTTGCTTCCTGCCTTTCTAAGCTAGTATAGTCCAGTTTTCAGGCTAGTGCTGAATCCAGGGCTTTGTTACAAGTTTCTGAGTTGCCCATACCTTACTTGGATAGAAGGAAGTTTCTCTGTTCACCTGTGAAAGAGGGGAGCTTTGAGCAGCCTATCTGTCCCTGGAGGAGTGGTTCCAGCCCAGAAGTTAGTAGTTTATTGGCCATTTTGGGCTAATTTCTATCTCTTTCATTTCCCTGCTATAAAAACCATGTTTGCACGGTGTTGCATACCGTGCAGTGCTGGTTAGCTATGGTTACATTATTCCCGGCTCCACTAAGTCTCCTCTTCAGTTTTTCCCTTGAAAACTAGTCTAGCTCTCAACCTAAGCACTCAAAAAGCATCCTACAGCCCAGCACTTGCTCAGACCTAATAGCAAGCACTAATATACCCTGACACTTGATTGCCCAGCAGCTCTTTATTCACCCCTCACCAACCAAGCGACTAAGCAGCTCACCCTACTATTCAGGCATGACCAAAGGGCAATTTAAGGTGTACTTTCCAGTCCAGCTGGTGAATCTGGGTATCCTGAGGCAATGTTACAACTGCCTCATGTACACAGACAACCCTCTCCTCCTACCACAAAGCACTAACATATGCGAGAGATGCAATTATGCAGCCAAATTGGAGGCTAAGCTGTCTCCACCCAAGACTGGAACAGACAGTCAAGAGAAGAAGGTTAACACTTGCACCACACCTCCAGCCACACATAGACCTACTAAACCAGCACTGACAAAAAATACACATAAATACCCAAAATCATACTCAAAGGCTCTAAATAAAAACCTGCAAAAGCATCAGAGACCTCCAAAGCAGATACCCAAACAACCTGCATCTCCCATCACAAACCAGACAACACATAAAACACAAAATCAGTGTGCCGAACAATCGTAGCCCTTAAGGCAAAATAACATACCTAACACACTACTAATAAGTGACTCTATAATCAGGCACACTGACATCCCACTCACTAAGCTGGACAAGCAGAAGGTTACTGTTAGCTGCCTGTCGGGAGCCAGAATCCGCCACATAACGCAAGCACTCAGGTCACTCCAGAACAAGTACAAATATGACTCTGTCATTGTTCATGTTGGTGTGAATGACCTGAAACATACCTCCCTGGACTACATGAAAAGAGACATGGAAGAGCTCTCTGATCATGTAGCTCAGGCTGGTATGACCCTAACCCTGAGTAGCATTCTGCCCTCACCAAGAATGATACCTCAGCATAAAGAAAAAAATATCAATTTCAACAATTGGCTAAGCTTCTGGTGTCATTCAAGGGGGATCCAGTGTCTGTCAGCCTGAGATGACATGCTTGACCAGCCACGATGTTCTTCATCTCACATTGCTGCAGTCCTTACACTTGGGTAGTCCGCTGTCCTCGGTCGGCCCGAATATCAAAGTATAAGGCTGACGTCGGTCAGGGCGCATTTGACTGATGTCAGGACGTCAGGGTACAAATGCGCATGACCGACGTCATATCCTCTGTCTTTTTTGCCGCATGGTCCGATGCAGAAGCAGTGTTGCAAGTGCCGGTTGGCGTTCTGAGATTTTTCGATTTAGAAGTTTCAGACCGAGTTCAAAGTTGGCTAAGTACCCCGTTAGAATATTTTAGTTTTTTCTTGCCTCAGTCATTTACCGGATGTCAGAAAAAGTTAATAATTGCATTTCTTGTGGGAAACAGATACCGCATAAAGATTATCATACTTTGTGTATTCCTTGCTTAGGGCCTGAGCACGACATTGTTGGCTGTTGCTCTTGTGCTAGATTTAATAAACGCACTATAAAGAGAAGGTTGGATTGTGCGAGGTTAGTCTTTGGGAAGCGGTGCAACTATAAAATGCCGTCGGATGCTCCGACGCCCGCTTCTTCAAAGAAGCGCAAGGACAAGGCAGTTAAGCCTAGGCTAGAAGAACCGTCTGTACCAGACACCGGTTCTTTAGAGGTGTCGGTGGAGCCGGTGGCTCCACCGGAGGTTTCTTTGTGTTCCCAGGGGGAGACCTTATTATTACAAGATGTGGCCTCTCAGGAGACTAGTCAGGCTGAGGGGGCTTCTCATGTTACTATACTCCCCTCCCTTCCTAAGGTGGCTAGGCCCTCTCCTTCTGTTTCAAAGGCTTCCCCAGGGCAGGCCAGGTTTAGCTTCAGTTGGTGTTACCCCTAGCTCTTCAGGTACTGTGCCCAAGAAGCATATGCTTAAAATGGCAGAAGATTTGATTACTTTGATTAGGGCTTCTATGCCCCTCCTGATAAGAGGCCTAGGGTGGAGCCTGAGCTGGGGGTTTTGAGCAGGCTTCAGATGTTTCAGAGTCTTCGGCTGAAGACTTGCAGGAGTACTCTCCTTATTCTGATTCTGATGTGGATGATTCTACTCCTTCTGCTACTCCTCCTGAGGATTTTTCTTTTTCAGAAACTCTTCATTCCATGAGGGAGCATTTTAAGTGGGAAGGTCAGGACTTCTCTGATTCCAGGAAAAGACTTAGGGAATTTCTGTTGTTACCCCAGCATAGGCCTTTGGCTATACCTCCTGTTTTGGATATAGTGGAAGATGTTTTTACAGAAGCTTCTCTTAATCCTGATTCTTTGCCTCCTGCTCCTGTTAAGCCGGATAGGTATTACAGGGTGCCTGAAGCTCATAAGTATCTTTTTAAGAGTCCTAGGGCAGACCCAGAAACTGTTAGCCAGGGGCCTAAAGGTGTTAAGGCTTCTGTTGTTAAGAATCCGGTTCCTGCAGACAAGGAGGCTAGGGCCTTGGATAGATGGGGTAAGAAAGTCTATACTTCTTCCACTCTTGCTATGAGGGCTCTGAATTGCCAGTTTCACATGTTGAAATATCAAAATTATCTCCTTTCACAATTGAAGTCTAAGGTTGATGCTCTGGCAGTAGGTATTGATTGTAAGGAGTTGCAAGATTTAGTGCATGTTTCTGAACAGGTGGGTAAGCATTCTTTGCAATGTGGTTTTGATGCTGTACAGGCCTCGTCTAGGGTGGCTGCCACTGGGTCAGTTCTTCGCAGGCACGCCTGGCTGAGGGATCAGAATTTGTCTGAACATGTTAAAACAAGGATTTTAGATGCTCCTTTACAATCTGACGTGTTGTTTGGTCCTCCTGTTGAGACAGTTTTAAAGAAAATGGAAGACAAGGCTAAGTCTATGCAGACTGTTAAAGATTTTTTGCAGGTCCAGCCTCCAAAGTTTAGTAGAAATTGGCCTTCTAAAGGGTGGACATATCCTTCTTATGATTCACAGTCTAGGGGTAGATCTAGACGTGGTAAGGGCAGAGCTCAGGGCTCTTTCAGGCCTAGAACAGGGAGTTCTCCTGCACAGGCTTCGGGTGAGGGCAGGGGTCAGTCCTTCTCGGAGCAGACCCAATGACCTACCTTTTCAGCTGCCAGAGCCTGCTCGTCTGGCAGCACCTTTGGGGGGAAGGTTGGCACTTTTCAAAGAAAATTGGAGTTTAATTACCCAGGACAGATGGGTATTGGATATCATACACCACGGCTACAGGTTTTATTTCCATACCTTGCCTCCTTTCAAGGGCATGCCAGACGTTCCTCCTCAACAAAGAATAGAGGCTCACAAACAGGTTTCTCTGTTGCTCCGACTAGGGGCCATACAGCCGGTCCCTCTGCCAGAAGTGGGCCTAGGATTTTATTCTCACCTGTTCCTAGTACCAAAGAAGGGGAACACGTGGAGACCAATTTTGGATTTATCTATCCTCAACACTTATCTGGACATTCCCAAGTTCATAATGTTGACGTTGCAGCAGCTTTTACCTCTGCTGGGCAAAGATCATTGGATGGTAACTTTGGATCTCAAGGAGGCTTACCTTCATGTTCCTATCAGACTAAGTTGCAGAAAGTATCTGCGTTTTCGAGCTGGGACTTCTCACTATCAGTTCTCTGCATTGCCCTTTGGCTTATCTACTGCGCCCAGAGTGTTCACGAAAGTTTTGGCTCCAGTGATAGCTTTCTTCAGACTAAAAGGAATACAGATCTATCCTTATTTGGACGACTGCCTAATTCTGGCTCAGGGAAGAGAAGAGCTTCTTCATCATTTGGAATATGTGATAGCAGTGCTAAGATGCCTAGGGTATTCTGTGAACGAAATAAAGTCCAGTCTAGTACCCTCTCAAGACATGTGCTTTCTGGGTGTGAGACTGAATACAGCATCCCAGATGGCCTTTTTAACCCCGGACAAACAAAAGAGTCTATCCCTTTACTTCCATCAACTATCTCATCAGTCCGGGCTGACTGCAAGGACAGTCCTTCAAGCCTTAGGGTTCATGGCATCTTGTATTCTGGTGCTTCCCAATGCCAAACTGCATATGAGGAAGCTACAATGGTATCTCAAAAATGTATGGACACAGCACTGCCAGGATCTGGACACTGTCATTCAAATAATACCTTGCATTCAAAAGGAATTTTTGTGGTGGGCTCAGGAATGTCACCTAAACAAGGGACTCTCTGTGACCCGGCCAGAGGCGAGTCAGATTTTAACAACAGATGCCTCAGACAAAGCTTGGGGAGCTCATCTAAATGGAAAGTGGATACAAAACAAGTGGCCTGTCAGACTACAACATCTACATATCAACATGAAGGAGATGTTAGCAGTCCAGTTTGCATTAATTGCTTTCAAGGAATTACTTCTTCCAGGGCAGGTGTTGATTCTAACAGACAACACAACTGTCATGTGGTACATCAACAAGCAAGGGGGAACACATTCTTATCCTCTATGCAGGCAAGCAATGATTTTGTGGGAGACTGCTCTCAGTTTACAGCTCAATCTTCAGGCAAGGTTTCTGCCAGGAGCACAGAACTCCTTAGCAGATGTGTTGAGCAGACGAATTATGGATCCCCACGAGTGGAAATTGGATCCTCATGTATTTCAGAAATTGACAGTGTCATGGGGAACTCCAGACATAGATCTGTTCGCTTCTCCACTAAACCATCAGCTGCCAAGGTTTTGCACAAAAAGGTTTCCTCCCACAGCTTGGAGAGTGGATGCTCTTTCTTTCAATTGGAGCAATCTTCATGTGTATGCCTTTCCACCTCTGCCTCTCCTCCTAAAGGTACTTCTAAAGGTCAGACAGGACAAGCCAAGGATGATTTTAATAGTTCCGGATTGGCCTCGACAACACTGGTACCCATTACTGAGAAGTCTGGTACGGAAGCCTCCATGGCCTTTGCCTTCGATTCCACACCTGTTGTCGCAGGAGGACAGCCATTTGCTAAATGTCAAGCTTCACTCTCTGCACCTAACAGCCTGGCATATTCTGTTTTGAACCATAGTGGGCCTCCACTTCCTCAGCAAGTTTTGAATGTTATTTTGGAAGCTAGGAGGCCTAGTACAAGGAAAGTGTACGCAGACAAATGGAAGAGATTTTGTTTTGGAGTGCAGCAAAAGATTTTGATGTTTCTGAGCCTAATTTGTGTGTGGCTCTTCAATATCTTACTGAGTTGCTAGACAAAGGTTTGTCTTTCTCTTCTATTAAAGTTCATGCTGCAGCAATTTCAGCTCACTATGATTGCAACCCACCATTGTTTTCTCATCCTTTGTTCAAGCAATTTCTTAGAGGGGCAAAGAATATAAGACCCCACGAAGAGCTCCTACTCCTGCTTGGGATCTCAATTTTGTGTTGGAGAAACTCACTCTACAACCTTTTGAGCCTGCAGCTACTGCTGAGTTGAAATATTTATCATGGAAGACTGCTTTTTTGTTGGCCATTACCTCTGCAAGAAGGGTTTCTGAATTACAGGCCCTTATGGCGGTTGAGCCTTTCTTGATTTTCCATAAGGATAGGGTATCATTACGTACTAATCCTTCCTTTATGCCTAAGGTGGTTTCTAGTGTGGCTTTAAACCAAACTATTCATTTGCCTACTTTTTATGCAAATCCCCAAAATAAAGGGGAAAAGATTTTGCACACTTTAGATGTCCACAGGCAGTTGCGTTATTATTTGGACAGAACTAAAGGGTTCAGGCAGTCTCAGCAGTTGTTTGTTTCTTTTGCTTTGAGTTCTCAGGGCAAGCCTGTATCAAAACAAACTATTTCTACGTGGATTGGGTTTTGCATTGCTTTCTGTTATTCCCATCATGGCAAGGAGATTCCAGCTGGGATTAGGCCTCATTCCACTAGGGCTACTGCCACTTCAACAGCTTTTTGAGGGAGTGGCAACCAAGGATATTTTGGAGGCAGCTACTTGGAGTTCTGTGCATACTTTCTCTAGGCATTATCACCTGCCACTTTACTCTAAGTCCAGGGCTGGTTTTGCCACTGCTGTTTTGCAGGGCATTTTGGCAGCTCCTGCTTCCTTGTAGTTAGCCATCCTCCCTTACCTCTGCTTTGGGATTCTACCCAAGTGTAAGGACTGCAGCAATGTGAGATGAAGAACATAGTACAGTTTTGTACCTACCATAAATGTAGATGTTCGAAGATCCACATTGCTGCAGTCCAATTCACGCTCCCTCCTTCCCCTCTGTAGTTAGAGGTGGTTGTGTGGGTTGGGTTGTACATTTTGTGTATATTGTATATATTGTACATATAGTTAGTGCAAGGGTGGTTGGTTGGTTGTTTGCTGTCTTTTGGTTTTGACCTTTATTTTTAGGGTCTTCTGACATCTGGGGCAAGAAAAGACTGAGGATATGACGTCGGTCATGCGCATTTGTACCCTGACGTCCTGACGTCAGTCAAATGCGCCCTGACCGACGTCAGCCTTATACTTTGATATTCGGGCCGACCGAGGACAGCGGACTACCCAAGTGTAAGGACTGCAGCAATGTGGATCTTCGAACATCTACATTTATGGTAGGTACAAAACTGTACTTTGCTTCACAAGAGACGACTTGCACCTGTCACCTTTAGGCTTTTGATACTGGCCAAGGCTCTTGCTGCCCCCATAGTGCATTTTTTAGGCAAGGCTCAAAAGTCAAACCCACCACTGTAAACAGCACAATCAACAAAAAACTGAGGGTTATGCTACTCAATGCCAGGAGTTTAAATCTCAAAATGCATGTGCTCAAAGCACTCCTCAGTATGGAGAACATCGACATCTGTGCAGTAACTGAAACCTGGTTCAAGGCTCCAGAGAGCACCCTAGCACTACCGGGCTACAACTCATACCACACATTTCGGCCACAGAACACAGACCGAAACACAAAAGGAGGGGGTGTATCCATATTCATCAAGGATACCTACACCTCCAGGTTAGTGGCACAGCATGATACATCTGAGATCATCCATGTGCAACTAACATCAGGCAAATCTACAATGCAAACTGTGGCCTGCTACAGATCACCCTCCATGACACAGGACCACCACTCCACCTTTCTGGAGACCCTGGAAAGCATGAATGTCCTACCGAACACCCTGATATTGGGCGATTTCAATTACCCTACCATTAACTGGGAAAACTACTTGAGTACAAACTCCCAGGCCCAGCGCTTCCTGGAATTCATCAACTCAAATGCCCTGGATCAGCTGGTAAACTCCCCTACCAGAGGTGAAAACATATTGGACCTGGTCATCACCAACATGGGCGACAGGTGTCCCACACCAGAGGTCAACCCGTCACTGGTTAGATCAGACCATAAACTAATCACTCTGGATTTCCACACCCCACCACCACCTGCAACTAAGGAAACCACAGTAGAAAACTTTTCTAAAGCAAACTTCACCTTACTTAAAACAGAGGCAGTAAGTTTCACAACCCCCATGCTAAAGGATAAAGCTGCCCAAGATGCAGAAACCTTTACAAATGCACTCTATGAGCACCAACAAGGATGCATAGATTGTGCCATCCCTAGGAAAACCAAGACTCACTCCTTTAAGAGAAGGAAACCAGTCTGGTGGACCCCTGCCATAAACTGGCTATAAAATAGAAGCAGGAAACTAGTTCAGAAAAAAAGCAAATCCCAAGAAGGAAAGACATCCCTGATCAGTATCAGTAAGAAACTAAGGTCCCCTCACAAAATCATCCAAGGCTAACTTTGAAAGAAAAATAGCCAAGGATTCAAGATAACCAAAATACCTTATTTAGCTATGTTAAGTATCTAAGTGGCAACTCGCAGATATGCACTGAACTAGTGCAAAATAGCACAAAATATACTGAACCTACTGATATTGCCAGCATCCTGGCAAATAGATTCAGTGCAAACTTCACCCCCAAAAGGGCCCACAACAATACAGGAAAAGTGTAGTGTCCCAGAAATCACAGAAGCACAGGGGAAAACAGCCCTTTCAAATGCTGGTGAGGCCAGATGATGCCCTAGGCTGCATCTTGCATGAACTACAGAATGAACTAACCCCCCACCTAAACACGCTGTTCAACCTCAGCCTTTCCACAGGTTATATGCCCATAGAATGGCACACAGCAATG
>NC_056726.1:943244222-943294222 GCF_019279795.1 Protopterus annectens
TTAATTTAGAACGATCAATCCAATTTTGTATTATATAAAGTTTTAGTAATGAGCAAATAAAAATGATAACATGAATATCAACTTTTGAAAGATGAATCAATGGAATATGTAGAATAGCAAATTCCCACATCAACGTGGATTTTTGATATCCCATTTTCTGCAGTCTGACTTTCAAAGATGTCCACAATCTGTGAGAAAAATGACAATACCATAGAATATGAAGGAGGTCTGCTTGGGGATGAGAACAGCATGAACACGAAGGGGACTTATTTGGGTTAAATTTGTTTAATTTGATTGGGGTAAAGTAGGCATCATTATTAATCATTAATTGTGTGTATGCTAATTTTTTAAAAGGGATAAATTCCTTAGTGTGTCTAATAGCCAGGACTTTCTGAGATTCTGACAATTGGGAATTATAATTCAACCAAACATTAGATAAAAGACAGTTGTGGTCCATCATTAAGGAATTAATTTATATGAGTTTGAGAGCATTTTATCAGATGATGAAAGTATTTTGATAATCATGTTAAGGTTTTTCAATTGTGAGTCTATGGGGACCAGAGATACAAATTTGTTTTTAATTATTGCTCTTAGTTGTGTAAGAATTGGTGAGTAATTCCAGTTTACTTTCAATAACTTACGCCAGTCAGATAAAGGCAAGTCAAGATATTTCAAAACATCTCCTACTTTTAGATTTTTAATTAAAGGATAGTTTGTTAAGTTCAAAAGTTTATTGTCCAATAATATATTTGGGTTTAGATGAATTGGCTGAACATGGTGCGAGATCTTTTCTAGTTTACACATTTTGAGTAAGGTTTGGAAATCTCTAATCTTTTGTTTAAATACTGTAGATATATTTTTAATAAATAAACTATCCAGAGAGATAAAGGAATAGCTTCAGGATTTAAATTATTAGAAATGACATAATTATACCATAATTTTATCCATAAAGAGTGATTTGGATAAGAAGTGTTATTGAATTTAGAGATAGTAAGAAGTTTATTGGATGAGACAATCAAATAATAGAGATAAAGACTAGGTAAACCCAAACCTCCCTTGTCCTTCGAAAATGCCAATCTAGAATAGGAAATTCTAACAGATTTAGGGAACCATATGAATTTTGCCAAAGCTTTATTTACAGACTCAAAAATTTTTTTTGAAATTATCTGATCAGATGATGAGAATTGGTAAAGAAATTTAGGCAGAATATTCATTTTAATAATGGCCACCCTTGAAAGAAATGAAAGGTTTAGATGCTTCCATCTGTCCATATCAGACAATATAGAGTTCCATAATTTATTAATATTATTTTGAAAGGAAGATTTATTATTGTGTTCTAAATTGATTCCTAAATATTTTATATTATAAGTAAACTGAAAATGATCGTCTGGAAACAAAAAAGATTTGTGTGCTAAATGATTTAAGGGAAAAATATGAGTTTTTGTAGAATTTAAAAGATAGTTGGAAACCAAAGAAAAATAATCAATAGAATTAATTATTTTTCTGTAATCAGATAATGGAGTTTGAAAGTAGATTACTAAATCATCCGCAAAAGCAGAGAAATGAATATTAGTATTAATAATTCTAGGGATGTTATGAAAAGTATTTTGAGTAATAAACAATAGCAAATGTTCTAAGTAAATGTTGAAAAGAAAAGGGGACAATGGACAACCCTGTCTTGTTCCTTTAGTGATATTTATCGGAGCAGAAAATTGACCATTAATGTATAGTCTAGTAAACATATTCTTGTATAAAACTTTTAAAAAATTTATAAAGAATAAGGGAATATTAAAACATAACATAGTTTGAAATAGAAAGTTCCAACATACTCTGTCAAAGGCATTTGATGCATCTATAATCAAAGCATATATAGGGTTTGGATTTTTCTTAATGAGATGAAGTATAGTCTCTAAAGATAGAGTATTATCCCAAGCATGTCTCTGAGACATAAAACCTGATTGATCTGACGAGATAATTGAGGGTAAAATCCATTTCAATCTGTTAGCCAGAATAGATGACAGAATCTTAATATCCACGTTAATTAAAGAAATGGGTCTATAATTTACTGGGTCAGATTTATCTTTATTATCTTTTAGAATTAGAATGGTTTTGGATGTGTTCCAATGAATATCTGAGATATCATTAACTCTTATATGATTGTAAACTTTAAATAGAAAGGGAAGAACTACCAATTTGAAAGTTTTGAAAAATTCTGGAGTAAAACCATCAGGTCCCGGAGATTTACCCAATTTAAGATTATCTATTGAATCCGAGATTTTTTGTACCGATATAGGGGTAGAAAGTAGTTTTTGCTGATTATCATTAAGTTTAGGGAACTGCAAAGAGTCTAAAAAGAGTTTTGAGTGATTATCTTTAACAGAATTAGAAGAACCTGAATATAACTCAGTGTAAAGAGAGGTGAAAAGTTGAATAATCTCTTCATCAGTATTATGTAATCTGTTATTATAAGATAAAGATGTAATATTTGGATTTCTGAAGTTAACTTTAATAATTCTCGCTAACAATTTAGATGGAACCTGGGCCCACTCTGAATATGAAGCAAGTAGCTTTTGTTCAGCTAATGAGAGGTTATTTTGGTGAAGCAGAATTAAATCTTTCTGACAATCAAAAATTTGTTTTTCTAAAGTAGCATCATAGTTCAGACTAAGATGATTTTCCAACGAAGAAATTCTTGATTTTAAGAATTCCTCTTTCTTAAAGTATTGTTTTTTGAAAAAAGCAGCTTTACTAATAAATAAACCTCTTAATCTTGCTTTACATGCTACCCATTGTATGTCATAAGGCATGTCTGATGATTCAAGACTATTCACCATTTCATTTAGAATTTCTGAAGCTTGTTTGCAAATATCTTCATTTGACAATAAGTTATTATTTAAGGTCCACTTATTAAACATAGTTTTATTTTTGATATTGGGTTTTATGTTCAATTTTAGTGAAATTCTTGAGTGATCCGAAAAGAATCTGGGTTCTGTAGTAAAGTCCACAATATATTTTGAAATATAATCTGAAATTAGAAAGAAGTCTAATCTGGACCACGAATGATAGCACTTAGAATAATAAGTATATATATCATTCTTGTTTATATTTTTAACAGTGCGGAGGGGGTCTATTAAATTATATTCTGTCATCAAATCATTTAGAGCCAGAGTAGATTGAAGATTATAGTTGACAGTGGAGCGGGAATGATCAATTACAGGGTTTATAACTGCATTCCAGTCACCACCCACTATGATATGATGATCCTTATAGGATGCAAGAATATTGTAAATTTTTAAAATGAACAAATGTTGTGAATTACATGGGCCATATAGATTTAAAATTAATAAGGGTTTGTCCAAACCAGCAATTGAAGCGGTAAATAAGAACCACCTCCCCTCATCATCAAATTTCTCATCAATAATATTCCCAATGAATTTTTGTTTAATGATTATAGCTACACCTCTGGAGTTAGATGAGTCACCTGAAGCTATAATCTTTTTGATCCATTTTTTTTAACTCTTTATTCCAATCAATACGTGAAATATGGGTCTCTTGAATAAAACAAATGTTAGCCTGTGATTTAAAGATCATATGAAATAATAGTGACTTTTTCGCTTTATCTTGAATGCCTCTAACATTCCAAGAATCTAAAATTATGTCAACAGGCATATTCTACAAGTTTAATCATTATTGATGCGATAAAAGTGAACTCAAGGTGCAAATACAACACAACATTAAAAAGAAGAAGAAAAAAAATAAAAGAAAAAACAGTCTTTAAGTATTCAACAAGTCATCAAATAACATTTGTTGAAAAAAAAAGAAAAAAGTTTTTTTAAGAACCATGAAATGTATAATAATAACCTTTATCCTAACCCTAGTGCCTACCCACCAATCCCCCTGTGATAAAGGAAGAGCAGAAGAACATGAAAAAAACATTGTAATTATAGATAATAATAACCTCAAGTTAGAATACAAATTACTCAAAGGAAGCCTAACATAACATAAAGTCAGAGTAATATTACTAAAAATATATACAAAATTAACTAATTTCAAGATGTCCAACATGCTTAATCCCTACTTCTAATACTAATCTAAAGCTCCTATCCTTAAATTGAAATTTATAGTGATTAAATGTATTTCCTCAAGTATTTCAAGAGAAAGAGAAACAAGTAAATAATAAATAAATCACACTCTGCTTAACTAGAACACTCTATCATAAGAAGTAATACAATTAAAACTGAAAGATATGTAAGATAACATATATAAGTATAACAAAACCAACTGGTAACATTATAATATAAGTAAATAAGCATAGCATTACTGAACTAAAGATAATAGTCATGCACTATCTACTGAACCTTCTTTAGTACTTTAGTGATAATTTCATTAATCAACATGACCATTAGTATGATAAAAGCACTAATACCTGTAGAATGAGTATTTAGTTATAGTTCAAATAAAGCAAAAACAACTACCAAGCAACCATATCTCAAAATGAAAAACAATTCAGTCTGGAGATGCATCTATTAACTAGATAATAATAGTACAGGAACTATTCAAAATGAAATATTATAAGCTGTAAGGTTTTAACACTAGTTAATATACATGAATAAAGTATAATTATATTATTAAATAGTAACTTAAACAGCATCATATATATTGGACTGAATGTACAACAATGTGCATACATATAATTTTAAATCTACTTTTTGAATATTTTACTAATGACTCTGTTAGGTTATGTAGCCATACTATTCTTCTAAGCTATAGATGTAACATAGCAAAACAGCATGAAAAGACAAGGCTTTTAAAGTAAACATTTTGAACATCTAATTAAAACAGAAACAAGCAAGCTAAATGCAGTAAATCTAAGGGCTTAAATATATATATATGTAGATTCAGCTAATCATATTAAAGATAGTTATTTCAAACCTTTCAAATAAGTAAAGGCTTTCTTAAACATAAACTACTAATCATAAATATCACATCCAGCCTCTGAGAAGAGAGAGAGCAGAGAATAGAAAGAACATGAAACTTTCATATGAACAGGTATACTTTGTAACAAATTAAATTGTCAAATTAAACACTTCAGTATAATATAAAATATTGTATGAAAAAAAATTCTGAATAGGAAAATATGTTCATTTCTTTACACATCCTTTAGAATTTTAATATATAAAACTAACCCGTTCATTTGTTTCCAGAAACATTTTCACTCTGCTTTATGAAAGTAGCAGCTTGCTTTGAAGTCATGCAGACACACTAAAAGTCACTGAATATATTATGTGACATGAATCTGTTTAAATTTAAAAAGCAACCTTCATTTATGAAGAGAAAACACTTTAAATGATAGCCAGATCTATTAAAAAGTTAGTGCTATTGAATACTTGTTGAAAACAAGCAGACATGTGTATTTGAAACTGTCCTTCTTTCCTCACAAATGATGACATCACCATCCATCTCAGAGAGACTGTAGTGTGCGCATGTTCATGCAGAGCATCAGCTGGAACTCTGAGGAGAAGATTTTCTTGCTAGAATGTTGAGATGGAATGTTTTTCCCTCCAAAAATCATTTAGCTTACACAGAAGGCTGTAACTCCAAAGCTTGTAGTAAAATTAACATATTATCTATTAACACAGCAAGCATATGTGAGAGAAAGAGAAAAAAGTAAATACAGGAATTTAAATGCTTCTATTAATCCACACAAATCTAACAAGCATATATCCTGTCACTGCACACTGTCACACCAAATCCATCATGTGTAAATTACATGACAAGTTCTTAAGGTAATATAATTATGTCACACCAGAATTACAAATCATGTAACACAAATACTGTCAGATTAAAGAAAAGAAAAGATCAAACCTTATTGTAGTTCTTTAACAGTAGAATATTAAGATACAGTGTCAGGAATCTTTTTAAATGTTTTAAGAAAAATGTTTTTTGCATCTTTAGGATCTGAACATACAAATCTTTTGTCATTAGCTGTGAAAGACAAGGTATTAGGATATGCCATTCGAAATCTAATCCCTCTTTTTATCAAGTCAGCACAATAGGGGGCTAGTTTTTGTCTATTTAATTTGATCTGTGCAGGAAGATCTTGGGAAAATGATAGTTTGTGAGACTTCCATATGAATTGCTTCTTTGTTTTAGCAGTTTCTAGGATCTGGAAAGTGTCTTGAAAGTTTAGTAACTTAGTATAAATTAACCTTGGTGTAGAAGAATCTTGCTTTGTACGCAGTGCTCTGTGTGCTCTCTCTACAATTATAGATTTTGAAGAAGCTTCACAATTTAACAGTGTTTCAAAGATATTTTTAGTCACAGATAACAAGTTTTTATTGTCATAAGATTCAGGTAAACCACGAATAATGATGTTATTTCTTCGACTCCTGGCTTCCAGATCCAATATTTTAGCTTGTAAATCTGAAATAGTTTTATCTCTAGATTTAAAGTCACTTTCCAATAAGTCTGTTTTAACTTCCAAAGCTAAGATTTTATTTTTAATAGTAACAATACTATCGTTTATTTGCTTTAAAGATTTACTAAAGTCAGCAAACTGTTCTGAAAAGTTTTGTATAGCACTTTGGATTGGTTTTAATGCTATTTTTAGTTCTTCTAAAAGGAAATTTGAACCATTTAAATCTTTATTACTTACATTAATAGTTTCTGTAGGTTGTCTAGATGATTTCAGTCTTTTTGAACCTGAATCTTTTTCATGAGAGAGCATTGAAGTATATTTGGCCATTGTAGGCTGAGTCTCCATGGAGTCAGATTTTGTAGCCATGCCCAGAAATGGAATGCAGTCAACAGGATACCAGGAACCAGGAACAGACTGGAGCAGTAGGAGTCCCAGCAGCAGAGAGACCAAGAATGTTCTGAGGTAAAATAAATCCCAGGATAATAATTCCAGAAGAAAAAATAATCCAAATGCGTAGAAAAAGATTTATAAAATCTTTTAGTATAAAAATTTGAGGAAAAAGGTTGATGTAAAGTTGTAAAAAAAAACAAAAGTTAAATAGCTGTGAGGAGCTCAGAGAGTAAGGACTAGACTAGTCGGCGGCCATCTTGGAATCCCACCATAGCTGATTTTCTGTTAAAGCAGTTATATGTGTACGCCACTGTGTTGGAGGTGGGGGAAAAACAGCACATGATCAGCTTGGGTAGACAGTAGTCCAAATATCATGTGCACCCACTGTTTAACATCTCCCTTGACTGATGTCATAAATATTCCAACCATGAGGCCTAGTGAAAATTAAGGAACACATATTATTAGACTGGGTATCAGTTGTCCCCTGTGGATGTTAACTCTGACCAAATAGCCCACTATATTTCCTTGCATAACAGCAGCAGCAGATCCATACATATGATACATTATTATAGTAATCCTTACAATTAGTGTGTAGGTTAGAAGCTTATCTTGAGAATGCACCAGTTGACAGAGCTGTAGTTCAGGTGTGACTCTGTGTTATACAAGTGGTACACATCCAATACATGGATACATACAGGTTGTGTGAGTTGCCTGGCATCAGCTATTTTAATATATGTGTAGGAGTAAGGTGTCAATCTCTGGGTCCCTAGATTGTCAGTAGATGTGCAATGCATTGTCTCTTAGCCAATGCCAGGGCATACTGGACACACCTACATCTGCCTACAGGGACATCAGCAGGGGCTCCTCCTCCAAGTCCTCCTGTGAGTTTGGCTGTGGTGACCTAAGCACCGGTGTGGGGTTGTGTATCCCTTCCCTATGCTGAACCTGCTGCAACTGCTTCCACAGGATCATATTGGGTAGCATGGCACATACTGTGAACATATGTGCACATGTGGCTGGAGAGTACTGCATGGCTCCACTATATATATATTGAGGCACAGGAACCATGACTTCAGCAAACCAAACACACTCTCTATGATGTTGCTAGTATGTGTGTGTGCTTCATTATGGCATTTTTCCATGGATGTGTGTGCATTTCTGATGGGTGTCATCATCCACGGTTCCAGTGTGTAGCCAGCATCCCCCCAGTAAATGGCCATGTGAGATGACCGCCAGGAAACATCTGGTACAGCTGTGATTTGTGCCAGATATGGGAGTCATGATAGCTGCTAGTGCTGCCAGCACACACATTCATGATAATTCCCTGGGTATTGCACATGCCCTGGCAATTGATGGTCTGGTACCCCTTGCAGTTGACATAGATTCTACCCTCCTCACTAGGTGGTGGCTTGATGTGTACATGAGTGCAGTCTATGGCACCCAGTACATCAGGATAGTGTGTGACATGTGCCTCAGAGGTGAGGGGAAAATATATGTGCTCACTGGCATTTGGTATTCATAGATTCATAGATTAGCACAAGGCTAACTGCCCTTGTGGGCCATTTTAAACCTGGCCAATTACCCCATGTGAGAATCAAACCCTGCACCTTGTGCTTCTAAGGTACACCTTAACC
Organism: Protopterus annectens; assembly: GCF_019279795.1. NCBI lineage: Eukaryota > Metazoa > Chordata > Ceratodontiformes > Protopteridae > Protopterus > Protopterus annectens. The sequence goes on from NC_056726.1 coordinate 943,252,665, forward strand.
ATTATGCCAGCCTCCCACCCCAGCATGGTAGCATGGCATCCAGGAACTGGTGGAGTACCCTGGATGCTGATGAGTGTGAGACCCCCATCATGTCCCCAATTGGTCTTTTGAAGGTGCCTGTGGCTATTATCCTAAAGGCTATACATACCTTTGTTTCCACTGGGATGGGTTCCTCTCTGTTGGCTCTGGGCCTGAGTTGAGGGCGGCAGAGCTCAATGAGTTCTTGTAGAATGCCCTGTCCACCCTGTTTGTGCTCTACAATCTTCAGTTCATGTAGCTCCTGGAAGGTTACCCTGGACCTGAGCACTCTTCTTCTTCTTTGCCTAGGCCTATTGTCAGCAGCAGCATTGACTTTAGCAACTAACACATACAGATGTAGCAGACCTGCAGCAGCTCCCAGCATTCTTTCAGTTAAAATTCCCAAGTCTGTATCCAATGGTGCAGAGTATGGGGGAAAATCAGATTGTAGGGTGTATGCATACTTTATAGTGCTCTACTGTAGGTGCTGCCTGCGTGATTGGCTACCTGTGATGCAGTGCATCTGCCTACTATATCATTGACATCATTTGATGGCCCTGGTTTAAGTTAAGCAAGGATCAGCACTAATTAATACATCATTGGCCTTTTGGATACTATAGGTGAACACTGCTTAGCAGTTAGTGCAAACCCCCCAAACTTCTATGCTCAGCACAGCGGTGTGCCATGCAAACATGTGAAAACATGCACCCCGTAGGTAAACAAATCTTAGACATCAGTGCACATCCCCCTCTCCCAGGCTTCCACTCTCAGCGTGGCAGCGCACCATGCAAACAGGAGCAGCTAAGCTCCAATCAGTTTAGAGGTTATCGGACACACCCTCTCTTGATGTCAGCTACCTCCTATGTGGACAATAACATGGTTCTCTGCCTACACGGAGGGGATATGTGACACAGTTACCCCATTGTGCAATTCAGTAACTCCACCTCATTTGCATAGAGTTCCGTGCTCACAACCTGGATACTATACACTCCCAAGCCCTTCCACGTTAGTAACAGCACCAATGCACCATTGTAGATACTGCAGGCAGGGTCCTGTAATACATTTCTCTGTCGTGATATTAATATTTGATTTTTCCACTTTTTTTTTAATAAGGCATGTTTGCACACTGTGGTGTGCCACATAAACATGCTAAGATTACTAAACAAAAACATTTATTTTAATAGATTTACTGTAATGTTTGGAATACACAGAGGATGGTTTTGCTCATATATGTGTGTGCTATGCCATTTTTGTCTGTCTACCTACATTTTTACAGTCCCTTTTGTCTGTCTACAGTCCTGTAGACGGGATTTTTCCATGTACACTATGGACACTGACACAGGGTCTGCAGAGCTACCTATCTGCTTGCTGGATCACTCTACCTGCCTCATTTGCATGAGACTCACCTCTTTATGAGGTGATTTACATGCCATGGAAGTTTCTGTGTTGGTGCGCCCAGGCGCTCCACTCAACAGAGCTTACTGAATCAAAAAATGTTCGCACCCGTGTTAGCAGTGTAGCTCGATGCCTACATGGAAAAAAAACATGTAGACTATAATAAGTTCCCCCGATATCATTTTCAACTGAAGAATCCTGAGTACCATTTTTTGAGTGGATAATTTTGAAGTTTCTTCTTAATTAACTAAGGAGATGAAATTCTGACAGGAAAATTACAGCTTTTGAAGAACTTCAACCTGATTATATTTTCTCTTATTACTGAATATAAATAGTTATTTTTTAATTAAATTTTCTATCAGTAAAAAGTTTTCAGTCACAGAGCTTTCACTAGTTGCTATTCTTATTTAACCACCTTGGCCATGCCCCCCCCCATAAACTAATCTGTTAGTCTTACTGTATGTGTATTCCCGTCAAAAACTGTCCACCTCTTCCCACCCATTTTCTGTCTCCAGTAAACCTTCTTGATTCAAAATAACATGCCTGATCCCTCGTTTGTTTTATAATACAACTGTAGCATACATATAAGGATTGAATAACTGCCAACTGTCATAACTGTGTAAAGCATGACACCTGAAACATGACCATAACACATACCTGTTCTGTATTCCATCTGGTTCAGACATGGTTGTATGTGTGCACTGCTTATTTGACAAAAGCCAGCATAAAGCACCATAGACTACTCCTTATTCCCATTGTAAGTTCAACACCTGAAGATATAATTACGCATGCACTAATAATTTGCCATCAGCACAGGGAATGAGCTTGTCATTGTTGTGCTTCAGGGAGAGAGAGTTAAAAAATTACAATAAAGACTTATTTGGGTAGGTTGCACAACTTCAGTATGTAGAAACCAAACACTCCAAGTGACCACCACAGCTAAAAGCATACGTAGTTTATTAAAATACGGCACGATAAGCGCTTTCACACAAAGTGCTTCTTCAGATCCATATAACAGACAAACATTACACCCAAGTTTAAATATCTTAACAATAATAAAACAATCAATGAGAGCTGATCAATAAAATAAGTCACTGATGTGATCTACATTTCTTAAGAACAGGTCTTAAAGGCATGGTAACATTGATTCCTGGTAATTTATCTGCTTGCATTCTTGCTATCCACTGCATTTCAGCTAGCTCTACTTCATCATTAATACCACCCCCTCTTATTATCTGATATCAGTTGCAGTACTGTAATTTCAGACATGTGCCCTTCATTATTGGATATGTGCTTAGCTAAAGCATTAAAAAGATTACTTTTCCTGATGTCACTCAAATGTTGTATAATACGTTCTTTAAGCATTCTAGTCATCTTACCAATATAGAAAGTGGCACATGATCTACAGCTGGCTAGATAAGCTAAATTCTTAGATCTACAATGAGCTTCAGTATGTGTTTCTGGAATTTTGATACCAAGGTATCTGGATTTCAGAATGATGTTGACTCAGTTAAGTCAGTCTGTTAATGTATGTCTGCACTCCACTGGTTACACTTAAAAATGTGTTACAATGTCAGGTAACCTATTCATACATAATGCATCACTGTTATTCTGCAGGGCACTGTCATTTAGGAAGTGAAGACCACATCTTAAGAGTAATACCAAACCAGTAAAAGTAAAAAAAATGAGACAACACACCACAACTCCATTTTATTGCAAATTCTCTGGACCACACAAAACATGACACAGACCCACAATTTTGCACTTTTATCCCACAACATCAAAGATTTCTTCAGAATATTTAAAATCATGAATGAACAGCTTTTATTCCTTCAAAAAAGTCACATGTCCCATTTAATGCAATGAAACTTTTTCCATGAATAAAGTGATGTTTAAAGGTAACCACTTCTCTAAATATAAATCGGTTAAAACAGATATATTACCTATATCTGAAAAATCCATAAAACAATTACTTTAATATAAAAACAATTTTTACAATGTGAGAATCTATTTGTTAATTAATAAACAACATATATAAAATATTATTACTATTCCATAAAACTTGGTAAGTTTTTAATTTTAGTAAATAGGAAACTGATATAATATCACTTAACCCTAGAAAGTTTGCTGCATTAAGATAAAGTTGCCAACACAATTCTCTCTTCTCCAAAATTAACTCCCGAGGACTCTCCCCAAGGTTCCTGTCTACCTTTTCCAGAAGAAAAAATAAAATGTGGGATTTTGATGAGTAGAGATATGTTTATACAGGGTGTGGGTACCCTTTTGATTACTAATGACATAACAGTGTTCATATATATGCTCTTTTAACTTCCTTTCAGTTTTCCCTATATAAAACCCATTACACTGACAACATAGGGCTAAATACACAACTGCCTTGGTGTTACAATTAAAATTACCTTTAGCTTGAATAAATCTATTACCCACATGATATCTGTCACCAAAATGTTGGTACACACGGTTACAACTTCTGCATTTGAAGGTCCCATATCTTCATTGTTACTTCTGTAACCCATCAAGTTGTCTCATTTTTTCAAAACAAGTCCTAAAGTCATCTCCCTCGTTTAAACACTATACAAGGTTTTGACCCAACTATACTAAATACATCAGGGTCATTCCTGAGAAAGTGTCTAGTTCTTGTCTATAACATTAATAATCACAGGACTATCAATGGAAAAGGTAGTATTAAACACTCTGGAAAAAATAGAGGTGTTGGACAAACTACCACCCACAGGGTCACACATACTGTGACCAATGCAGTCAGAAACTGTGGATACATTATTGTCTATACTTTCAAGACTTTTAGTTTCCACTGTCCCATTAGGAATTCTAACTGAACACGTAGATAGAACAAAATCTCAGCAGGAACACAGTAGTTACAGAAACACAGGCTTTAATGAAGCTTTCGGGCTCTCAACCCTTCATCAGCATATAACATTTCAATCCATTTAAATAGAGGAAACAGTTAAAATCACATGATCAAACCAGCCAATAAAACATACTAAAAGGAAAAAAGGAATCAAGTACATCAAATTCTGTAAGGAAATATGTGTGAGTCCCTTTATTCTAAAAACCATCATGGTAATATACTTAAGATTATTTGTTATACTACAAAATTAATTGTGTATTATAAATTACTCATTTGGCGCTTCACTAATACTGGTTTAATAGTAAAAGTACCATTCAAACCAGGTAAAGTGTCAGCTTGTAGTCTTATTATCCATTCTAGCTCTCTCATATCTAAAAAGTTGTTAATATCACCCCCCCTCACACCCACTTGCACTACATCTATACATCTAAACTTAAAAGTGTGGTTGCTGAATTCATATATATGCTTAAATAAAGCATTTGTCTGTATTTGTCTATTTATCTCTGATCTATGTTCGATTATACGATATTTGAGCCTACGTATAGTCTTTCCTATATAAAAAGCCTGACATTGCATGCAGGTGGCGAGGTAGACTAATTTCATAGTATTACAATTAGCACTACAGTAAAATTGAAATTTTTTATGTGTGACAGGATGTTTAAAGGTACTATCTGTATCTAAAATGTCAGTGCAACAGCTACAATTGTAACATTTATAAGTCCCTATCTTACTATGTATGGTATTATGTTGTTCCACAAAATCTTTATAGCACAACATATTCTTTAAACATTGACTATTCCTATAGGAGAAGCTGGTTTGGGGCCCACTATTGAGCTGAATTCAGGCATTGCCATTAAAATTGGCCAATTTTTCTTGATTATTTCACATATTTGGTTAGAGTAGCCAGAGTATGTGGTAATGTATCTCAGAGTATTTTCTTTCTTTTTATTAACTATCGATAAGCTATAATTAACATCTATCTCATCTTCTATGAAAATGGGTTTATAATCAGTTTTTCTGCCCTCTGTTGTTATTTTAATAGTTTTATCAATAATACTTTCAGCATATCCACTTCTCAAAAACTCTGTTTTCATATTTGTTATTTCATTAATGTATATTTGTTCATCTGTTGTTAATCTACTTATTCTTATAAACTGTGATTTCATTATACTTTTAAATACATGTGAAGGATGCATACTAGTACTATCCAAATATCTTATTGTATGGACGTCTTTCTTATGTACCATAGTTTGTATCATGTTGTTCTTTTTATATAACTTTACATCCAAAAATATAATTTCATCTGGTGAGAAGCACATTTTAAATTTAAAAAAATTTGTAGTGTTATTAATGTATGTCGTGAAAGAATGAAGTTCTTCTATCGTGCCATCCCATACGAAGAAACAATCATCTACGAATCTTGCATAACTTTTTACATGTACATTCAGTGCATTTTTATTATTTAAAATAAATTCCTTCTCCCATTGGAAAAGTACTAGATTCGCAAAAGTATTTGCCACAGAAGTACCCATGGCTACTCCAGTTAATTGTTTATATGGAGTACCATCAAAAATAAAAATATTATTAGTTAGTACCAAATGAAGGAGAAAGCATATATTTTCCACTTCACGAGATTGCTTAGTCGTGTTAGACAGTAAGAACCTTCTAATTGCCTCTATGCCATAATCTATGGGAATAACCGTAAATAACGATTCCACATCCAATGTTACAAAAATATAGTCATAAGGCGCATTTTATACCATATACTAAGGTTCTTCAAGAAGTGTGAGCTGTCTTTTATTATGCTACCACATTTAGGTAATAACTCAGATAGTACATTCTGTAAATATTTAGATATAGTTTCAGTTATCCACCCCTTACCTGAGACTATAGGTCTCAATGGTGGTTGCTCTAAAGATTTGTGTATCTTTGGAATTCCATATATTTGTGGAATTTTAGGGCATGGGGTGGAGAAATAATTAAACACATCTATTGAAATATCATTGTTTAACTGCATGTCATAAATAGCCATGTTCACCTGTGTAATACAGTTTTTCACATCAAGAAAAGTAATCTTTTTGAAAGTATCAGTATCACATAAGAATGCAGTAAATTCATTCATATAATAAGTTCTGTCCATTAAGACTATTGCCCCACCCTTATCTGCTTGCTTTATAATTATATCTTTCTCATTCTTTAAATATTTAAGGGCTTGATATTCTTTAAAAGAAAGATTATAGTTCCTTTTTGTTGTATCACATTTAGAAAACATAGTTCTTAATTCAAGTTCAACAATATTTATAAATGCTAGAATAACCGGAGACAACTGAGGAATGAATAAACTTGATTTTCTACATACAGCACTATTTTGAACTGAATTTTTAAATATAAATTTTAACATCAAGCTTCTAGCAAACAGTTTTAAGTCTATAATGGCACTTACAACATTATCCATAGCAAAGGGAATAAATTTCAAGCCTTTGCTTAGTACTAATAGCTGCTCTTGTGAAAGAATCCTTTATGCTAAATTTAAAGTACCTTGTTTTATTATTGCAGTCTCTCTTATCGGCGTGGCGTTTTGTTGCTTTTCTTTGGACTGCTGTACTTCCTCTTTGCCCCTTGAGTTTGAGGCGATTCCCCTGTCGCAGATATCAAGTTGTTTTCTGTGTTTATTTTTTTCACAGAAACCCTTTCTGGTTGTTGAAGTCGAAAGGGTAAAAAAGATAAAATTTCCGTCTGCCTCTTTCCTTTGACATCACGCAATTGCTCTGGTGGTGTTGGTGTCTTAGGTAAATCCAAAGTTACATTTTCTGTTGCTGAAGTTAAAAGGACTTCTACGTTGGTTTCCACTGGTCGTTGGCTTGCTTCTTTCTCATTAGCTTTCTCAGCTCCACACTGAGAAGGCATTGCGTGTGTTACGCTTGACGTACGCACTCGCTGATTGGTCGGGATGTGATTAGATGTGCCAGGGAGCGTAAATTCATCTAGACGGTCTAACAGCTTAGTAGTATTCATAGAATGAGAGTTACGCTGAGGTTGTTGTTTGTAATTAACTGATTTTGATGGATATTTAAAGTCAGTTTTCGGCCAAGAGAAAATATGACCGTTTTTATAATCTTCAATATCTCGCTGTAATTTACGTTTCTTTTTGATCTCCAGCCTATTGTCCAGTAATTGCATTTTTTCTATGAAAACTTGATAAGCATTGTGTGAGGTATCATTTTTAAGTATTAACAAGACTTCTTTATCACATTGCTCTATTTCCTGCAATAAAGTTTCCTCTGTCTCTTCAAAATAATTGTTCATAAGCTTCATATAACTTGCACTCAATTCTAAATTAAGCTGTTGCCATTTCACTAAAAGTTCCTCATAGGTATTACCATACGAGGGCATTTTGAGTACACGCAGTCCTCTAGGCACAATGCCTAGTTCAAGGTAGGCTAGGAAGCTAAGCCTCTGCCATTGCAGCTGTTTATAGCTACTAACCTTCTTTTCTAGTGTATTAATCAACGCAGTTAGTTTCGTTGTATCTTCAGCTACCAGAGTCTTGTGAGAGTTAGCATCAGGTAACTGGTTGTGCAATAATGGATTATTCACCTTTGTTAAGAGTCTCTTAATAGACAGAGCCATTCTCCAAAGAAAAGGACGAAAAGTAAGGCAGCTGGTTTGAATTCCTCTTATCAGCGTTGTCTGTAGCGCTTGTAGTGAATATAGTTAATCGAACTGAACACGTAGATAGAACAAAATCTCAGCAGATTCTGCAATAATAAAACAAGGTACTTTAAATTTAACGCAAAGGATTCTTTCACAAGAGCAGCTATTAGTACTAAGCAAAGGCTTGAAATTTATTCCCTTTGCTATGGATAATGTTGTAAGTGCCATTATAGACTTAAAACTGTTTGCTAGAAGCTTGATGTTAAAATTTATATTTAAAAATTCAGTTCAAAATAGTGCTGTATGTAGAAAATCAAGTTTATTCATTCCTCAGTTGTCTCCGGTTATTCTAGCATTTATAAATATTGTTGAACTTGAATTAAGAACTATGTTTTCTAAATGTGATACAACAAAAGGAACTATAATCTTTCTTTTAAAGAATATCAAGCCCTTAAATATTTAAAGAATGAGAAAGATATAATTATAAAGCAAGCAGATAAGGGTGGGGCAATAGTCTTAATGGACAGAACTTATTATATGAATGAATTTACTGCATTCTTATCTGATACTGATACTTTCAAAAAGATTACTTTTCTTGATGTGAAAAACTGTATTACACAGGTGAACATGGCTATTTATGACATGCAGTTAAACAATGATATTTCAATAGATGTGTTTAATTATTTCTCCACCCCATGCCCTAAAATTCCACAAATATATGGAATTCCAAAGATACACAAATCTTTAGAACAACCACCATTGAGACCTATAGTCTCAGGTAAGGGTGGATAACTGAAACTATATCTAAATATTTACAGAATGTACTATCTGAGTTATTACCTAAATGTGGTAGCATAATAAAAGACAGCTCACACTTCTTGAAGAACCTTAGTATATGGTATAAAAATGCCTTATGACTATATTTTTGTAACATTGGATGTGGAATCGTTATTTACGGTTATTCCCATAGATTATGGCATAGAGGCAATTAGAAGGTTCTTACTGTCTAACACGACTAAGCAATCTCGTGAAGTGGAAAATATATGCTTTCTCCTTCATTTGGTACTAACTAATAATAGTTTATTTTTGATGGTACTCCATATAAACAATTAACTGGAGTAGCCATGGGTACTTCTGTGGCAAATACTTTTATGAATCTAGTACTTTTCCAATGGGAGAAGGAATTTATTTTAAGTAATAAAAATGCACTGAATGTACATGTAAAAAGTTATGCAAGATTCGTAGATGATTGTTTCTTCGTATGGGATGGCACGATAGAAGAACTTCATTCTTTCACGACATACATTAATAACACTACAAATTTTTTTAAATTTAAAATGTGCTTCTCACCAGATGAAATGATATTTTTGGATGTAAAGTTATATAAAAAGAACAACATGATACAAACTATGGTACATAAGAAAGACGTCCATACAATAAGATATTTGGATAGTACTAGTATGCATCCTTCACATGTATTTAAAATTATAATGAAATCACAGTTTATAAGAATAAGTAGATTAACAACAGATGAACAAATATACATTAATGAAATAACAAATATGAAAACAGAGTTTTGAGAAGTGGATATGCTGAAAGTATTATTGATAAAACTATTAAAATAACAACAGAGGGCAGAAAAACTGATTATAAACCCATTTTCATAGAAGATGAGATAGATGTTAATTATAGCTTATCGATAGTTAATAAAAAGAAAGAAAATACTCTGAGATACATTACCACATACTCTGGCTACTCTAACCAAATATGTGAAATAATCAAGAAAAATTGGTCAATTTTAATGGCAATGCCTGAATTCAGCTCAATAGTGGGCCCCAAACCCAGCTTCTCCTATAGGAATAGTCAATGTTTAAAGAATATGTTGTGCTATAAAGATTTTGTGGAACAACATAATACCATACATAGTAAGATAGGGACTTATAAATGTTACAATTGTAGCTGTTGCACTGACATTTTAGATACAGATAGTACCTTTAAACATCCTGTCACACATAAAAAATTTCAATTTTACTGTAGTGCTAATTGTAATACTATGAAATTAGTCTACCTCGCCACCTGCATGCAATGTCAGGCTTTTTATGTAGGAAAGACTATACGAGGCTCAAAGATCGTATAATCGAACATAGATCAGAGATAAATAGACAAATACAGACAAATGCTTTATTTAAGCATATATATGAATTCAGCAACCACACTTTTAAGTTTAGATGTATAGATGTAGTGCAAGTGGGTGTGAGGGGGGCTGATATTAACAACTTTTAGATATGAGAGAGCTAGAATGGATAATAAGACTACAAGCTGACACTTTACCCGGTTTGAATGGTACTTTTACTATTAAACCAGTATTAGTGAAGCGCCAAATGAGTAATTTATAATACACAATTAATTTTGTAGTATAACAAATAATCTTAAGTATATTACCATGATGGTTTTTAGAATAAAGGGACTCACACATATTTCCTTACAGAATTTGATGTACTTGATTCCTTTTTTCCTTTTAGTATGTTTTATTGGCTGGTTTGATCATGTGATTTTAACTGTTTCCTCTATTTAAATGGATTGAAATGTTATATGCTGATGAAGGGTTGAGAGCCCGAAAGCTTCATTAAAGCCATTAGGAATTCTCCCAGTAGTCTTATAGCCTGTAACTTCTTTACCTAAAATATTGTTCAGTCTATGGTTTTCACTATCCAACAAGGGCAGATAAAACTCATTTTTCCTTTTGTTAATGACTGCTTACAAAATTGGTTTGATAAAACGGAAGGTGCACCCTCTCCTCAAAAATGTGTCTCAACTTTTAACACTCTAAAAGAAAACCTAAGTACCATATTCAGTCATAGCCTCATCTCAGCTTTGTGCCCATTGAATGGCACACTGCGATGGTTATCCCACTTCACAAAGGGGGTGGCCACAACAGACCCTGGTATCTGCTGCCCCATTAGCCTGACGAGCCTGGTCTGCAAGGCCATGGAACGTATCATCATGGAACTCATAAACAAAGACATTGGAGATCTCCAAACTCTGGACCCCACACAGTCTGGGTTTGTAAAAGGCAGATCATGTCTCCTAAACCTGATAGACTTCTTTGAAGCAGTCACCAAAGCCATAGATGAGGGTAAGGTGGTTCACACAGCCTATCTAGATCTTGCCAAGGCATTCAACACCATCCCCCACTCTGGAATTATAGATAAACTCACTAAACTAGGTATAAATCCCTATGTCACAAGATGGGTTGCAAACTGGCTTACTGACAGAACCCACACTGTGAAAGTAGCAGATTCCAAATAAGACTTTAGACCAGTGACAAGTGGAGTACCACAGGGTTCAGTCCTGGGTCCTCTCCTGTTTGGCATCTACTTCTCTGAAGTACAGGCTAACACAGAAGGACTCTGGCTAACTAAATTCGCAGATGACTGCAAACTAGGAGCCATAATCGAAACTCCTAATGATGTGGACATCCTACAAAAGGGCCTCACTGAAACAGATGCCTGGTGTCAAAGCCATGGTCTCAAGCTCAATGCCAAAAAGTGCATTGTCATCCCCTTTGGTAAAAACTCTGTACCCATGAACTACTACATAGGCGGTAGTCTACTTAACACTAAAAGTGTGATAAGAGACCTTGGGACACAGGTGGACAGTAGTGTCTCCTTTGATAATCACATCGCCACAGTGGTCAGGAAATCCTTCTATGTGGCACACCTCATCAAAAAAGGTTTTTCATCCAGAAAAAAAGAGGTTATTGTTCCCCTCTATTCATCACTCATTAGATGCATTATAGAGTACAACGCCCCTTTTGGTATGTACCTCACAAGACATCTACAACAACTGGAAAGGCCACAGAAATACTTCACAAAGAGGATTACTGGCCTCAAACAGATGCCCTATGCAGACCGACTCAAAAAACTCCAGCTTTACTCCATTACATATCACCTACTTAGAGGCGATCTCTGCCTAACATACAAAGCTATGTCAAACCCAGAGATGTTGGACATGCTCCACTTAAAGAAATCCCAATCCCTCCAAGCTACATGCTCTAGGGACCTAAACCTTGCCACCAGAAAAAAACAGAACATGCTGGAGGGATAGATTCCTGTCCTAGAGACTTCCCATACTCTGGAACAGACTACCTATCTATGTCAAACAGAGCTCCTCATTAGCACTCTTCAAGAAAAATCTTGATGATTGGATGGGTAATAGGAAATTCATCCCGGGATCACTTCTGTGGTTCTGCTTGACAGGGGCACAGGAAAATAATTTTCTTGGGTGGTGAAAGCCAGGGTACCTTTTTGACTAGGCTTGTATAAGCCCTAGGGCCAATGGCCTAGTACCTACCTATGAACCTAAGAACTATCATAGCTGGATACTATCCTGGCCAACCTCACAAGTTGGCCTTTTACCACCGCTTTCTTCTAATGTCTTGGGTGGTGGCTACTATAGTAAAGAAATTATTGGAATACATGGGCTTCCTGAAAATATTGGACAAAAACCTCTGCTGTTTATAATCGTTTACATTCTCAACATCCAAATAATTAATGGAATCTTGCCCCATGGTGTAAATGAATTGAAAAAAAGCTAGTGATGAAATTGATGTAGTCAATAAATTCATATATCTTGTAGACAGAATCAACCCAAAAAATACAAATGTCATGCAAAAACCGGGTATATAAAACCTATGAGACCACGAATCTACTGTTAAATACAAAATTGTTCTTCCATTGTACCATCACAAAATTAGCCAACAAAGGGTCACATGCCACACTCATTGCAATCCTTGTTTGTTGGCTAAAACATTGTCCTTCAAAATAAATAAAGTTATGTTTCACCACTACTTCCATCATATTTACCATAGGGTTAGCTTCTTTCCCAGAAAAATGTATATGGTCAATTAAAAATTCATAAAACCACTCCAATACTATAGCATAAAGAATTACAGTAAATAAATATTTAATGTCTACTGTAACAAAAATAATGTGGTCACTAAAATAAATTTCTTTACATTTGGACAAGAAATCCCAAGAATCTCTACATAAATCCATCAAGCCCTTTACCCCTCCTTACAATTTAAAATAAAAAAAATTGACTGAAGGTGAATCTTTGATTTTCCAGCTTCCACAATAGACCAAAGTGGAAGATTCGTTGGGTCCTTGTGGATTTTACGTATATCAAAAATAGAAGGAACAAAGGGCTTGTCAGTACACAAAAAAAATATAAACCAAAGCATCAGTTTGTCCCTACATTAATAAGTTATGTATGCTGTAAAACATCAATTTTTATAGTAAGCAATATGTGTTTCATTCAAAGAAACCTCACAATAGGCATCATCATATAAAATAATAAACATTCAGTGAATGCACTCATTCTTATACATAATTACAATTCCGCCCCATTATCTGGTTTCATAACTCTTATTTCACTGTTAGAGGAAATTTTATTTTGTAATTGATATTACTCTTTGATGAGATTCAACTGAGGGTTACTGGGAGTCTTTTTTTAAGAAAATGTCTACTATCAAGTTCACAACTCTTCTCAAACATTTGAAGAACAGGATGTAATGGGAGATTATAGGTACTGTTCTTTTTACACCAAAGGTTGAGTATTGATCCTGAGAATGTAAAAAAATACTCAAATTTAAGTTCCTGACAAACAACTGAATGTCCAAGAGTGCATTAGGAAGTGTTTGTTTGTTTTGTCAGTGCACATTGTGCAAGTATGAGACAAGACAAGTGACAGTGATACTGTAAATGTTTACTATTTCCACACACCTGTCCCAGAATGAAGTGTTAGGAATGCTTTATTGATAATCCAATGGTTTACAACTGTGATTGTCATTGACATCCCATACTACGAAACAGGTATATGTCCCTCGGGGTAATACAATGTACATGGAGAACAGTATATAAATCTTATCAGAGAAGGCTGCCATTATGTAGGACAAGCACAGTGCTGTTAAGTTTGCCTGTCCACAACATGCATTGGTCCCAAAACCTGTGACACATAGTCACAGCTGTTTCAGTGAATTTTACTGATCCCAAATGTGCTTTTATTGAATTCAGACTTCTCCTGTGGCACTTGTGATTAATGCTATGCTATCTAGATCATGTAGTTAGATAGGTAGGGGATGCAATTCTTACCATAGGAGAGGTCTAGTGAGAGGTAAATAATACCCCAATATCAAATGTGCTGTGTCCACTTCCAGGAGAATTCATTCAACTTTTGGACACACCTCCCTCTGCACATTTTCCCACTTTTAACAGAAACATCCTTTCTGCAACACACTGAGGTCATTCCATCAAAAGTTCCCTCTCTCCCTTTAAGAATCACTCTTCTCCTATGGCAGTTGTGACTAATGCTGTGCTCTCTAGATTGTGCAGCTGGATAGGTAGGAACTTCAGTTCTCAGTGTGGCAAATGTGTGTGTGGCTGCAATATCATGTATATATAGCTTTCTGAACATACATACTCAATTAACTTCCTATCAGGGGAAATTGTAACCTGGCAGAGTATTCCACCATCCCTTATACCAGTTTTGCCACAAGTATCTTCTTTGTAACACAGTGATGAGGTCATCCTGTCAAAAGTGCACCCCTGCCTCATGTGTCAGACTTTTCAAGTGACCCTTGCAGCTAATACTGTGTTCACTAGATTATGTAACTGGTTAGGCAGATGGCTCAAATCAGGCAGTGGTGAACTTAGGTGTCTGTGTGATTCTAGTGTCAGGGAAGTAGAGCTTCTACAACATATGTTCTGTATTCACTTTTACTCATGAGAAAACTTTAATTTTGGACACAGCTCCCTCTTTAGTTTATCCCACTTTTAAAACAAACTTCGTATCTGTAATACAGTGATGACATGATCCTGTCAAAAGTTAATTCTCTCCCCTTGAGACTCAGACTTGTTCTGTGGCATTTGTAGCTAATACTCTGTTCTCTAGATTGTATAACCTAGATTAGTAAGAAGTTCAAATCTCACAGTGAGGAACTTGTGTGTGTGTGTGTGTGTGTGTGTGTGTGTGTGTGTGTGTGTGTGTGTGTGTGTGTGTGTGTGTGTGTGTGTGTGTGTGTGTGTGTGGCTTCAGTGTCAGTTACATATAGCTTCCTGAATGGATGTACTGTATCAACTTCTAGTCAGTGGAAATTTTAACATGGGAAGTGATATCCCATCCCCCTTATTCCACTTTTACCACAAATATATTTTCTTCATCCCACTAATGAGGTCAGCATGTCAAAATTGCACACTGTGCTCTTTCAACTCAGACTTCTACTGGGGTGCTTCTGACTAATTCTGTATTGTATATATTGTGTAAATAAATAGGTAGGAGGTTCAAATCCATCACTGGGTAACTAATATCAGTGGTATACTGTCATGTGCAAGTATGTCCATGACAACCCTTATGTAAGTTTCCACTTAGGAGATGTATTTCACCTGCCAGAGGATTAAATATGGATTTGTATTACCCCCAGGCAACAAACAGCTTTGGATACACAATGCTTGCAACATGCTATCAAAAATGAACCACATCAAATGGTTGTATGAGTTACCCAGTGGCACTTGCTATTTATATTGTACTTTCTAGACTGCGTAAGTACAGATGGAGGAGGTTTGAGTCCAGCAGTAATTAACTACTAACTGTGGGTGTTTGCCTGTTGTGCTGCATAGAGAAGGCTTATAATGCATGTATTATGTGTAGCTGTGTTGTGTTACTGTGTACTTCAATCACATTCATACATTTTTAGAAGAACATTAATGTATGAAAGAATGGTGATGTCATGCATTCAAATGTCACAATTGTAAAAGAATGTCTCGTGTGGTATGTGTGATTTAGGCACTGTTCTGTAGTTTGTGGTCTTAAGCAGTCTGTTCAAATCCAGCCATTACATCTTAGACTCACTTGTGTCACTATGTCCATGAATATGCAGGTAGGTAACAATGCTGTCAGTTAGCTTTCTGCTGTCCACATGTACAGAAGGGGATACTTATTACAATGATTTATGCTCCTTTTTCACACTAAATGTTTCCTTTGATAATGATGATGTCATGATATGACATTTTGGAATTCCCATGAGAATTGCTAAGGCTTTTCCTGTGGCTTGAGGACATGAGACTATGTTCTGTATGCTGGTGGCTTAGTAAGGCATGTGTATGACTCCATGATTACCCACACATTGTGCCTAATTGCTATTCTTCCATGATAGTGATGTCTGTATTGTGCATCATGTGTTTCTGGGTATATCTGACAGCAGGCAATGTCTTGTGAGAAACACACAGTATTTTGAAGAAATGACAGGCACACAACTCCCTGGTAGCAATAAAAGGATGTCATGGCTTCAAAAACCAAAATATCTCTCACTTAGAACTCAAGGCACTGTGGTGCATTCTTCCCAATATTATGTAGCTTCTGTCATCACATTGTCAGGTGTTCAAATCCCACACTGGCTGACTGTAAGCACTCCATGTCCTAATGCTGTTATGAATGAATGACATCGACAAGTGTTATAATGTGTACAATTACAATAGTAGAAACTGCCACCCCCAGCCCTTTTGTCTCATACAAATTGCAACACAATCATATTTTGTAATGACGTCACATAGGTGAAGTTTCACAGCGTTGTTAATACTTCCACTGTGACACATGTGGATCATACAAATTTGCAGTTGGTGGGCTTACCTAGCTTGCTGTTAGATTCTTGCCAAGGGTGACATTCTGTGAATGCATTGACATTACACAAACAACACTGCGTAAAGTTATTATTCTCAAGTTTTATTTATTATTAATGCAAACACTAATATGTGTTTGTGTTGTTTAAATGCTGTTATGGCAGTGTTTGCTGTAATGTCTTGTGAGCATGCCCAGTATAATCCTGTATTAAATGCATGCCATTTACAAATGGAGACCTTCAACTACTTCAATATTTCCATATCTGTGTTGTTATTTGTCAGTTATTTATTTTGACTGATTCTGAAAATGTCCCATTTATCAGGGATGAAAGTGCTAAATGTGATTTATTTTGTACAGCATTTTTGGTAAATAAACTTGTGGAGTGGTTTGCTCTTGATAATCTGGTAGTATTTTTTTATTTGAATTTTTGTTGGTGGTGAATTCTGGTTTGTGGTTTATTTTGATTGCTATTACTGTTTATGATGCACAACTATATAAAACACATGCTTGTCTAAGACATGTGTAAATGTAATAGCCCCTCCTATCTATTGATATTCCCTCCTATCTATTGTTGTCCAATGACAAATATTAAAACATGCCCCTTTCAGTTGTGTATGGCACAGCTGATGTACAGCTCATGCCCTGTTTATACAGGATGGAGTGGAGGACACAGAACTACAGTAAGTTATCACACATACATTCCCTGTATATACATGTCATATTCAATAACTGCACTGCATGCCAATAGCCCATAATCTATCCACTGTCCTTACTATTATCTCAGCTTGGCATCTTATCAACATTAATATCACATTTACTGTCATTTCTTTCAATGTAGCATTGTGTCCCTCAAATACATTGTTATCATGTCTGTTTTTAAGTTTTGTACATAGTTAAACACTTTGAAACAAGATTATTTATTATTAGCATCAATATAGACATCTTTCTATTAAAAATGTTTCTTTGGGGCATTATTACATTTGAATATATTAACTGAGCACATGTTTTCCATTTATCTTACTCTCATTATTATCCCTGCACTGTTCACATTGCATTCTGTGTACATTCTTCTAATTTCACTTCCCCTGCATCTAAAATCTTATTATCCACTTGTCCTTACTTCATATAAGCTGTCTCGCATGCTGATATAATATGTTTGCCTACAGGCAAGGAGTGTTGTTTACATTGTATGCTTGTCCCCCTAGCACCATTTTATGTGCACAACACTGCTGCTAGCCATGAAACGATGCTCAGAAAAGTGCAAGTGTGATGAGCAGCATGCATATTCAATGAGCACTGCTGCTCATTGCATTGAGGTGCTATACTCGTGCAGGCTTTACAAGAAGCCTACATGATTGTTAATGAATTCTATGGCTTGTGGTGCATGGTAGGACCACTCCCTTGCTTATAAAGAAGAAATTTAACAAATTAGGTTACATGTGTGCAGTTCACCAGGTCTGACTGATAATATTTTTAATGAAAAGTACTTTAAATAGAAGATCCTTAAAATGGAATTGATTTTAGTAATAAAATGTTTTAATTAGCAACACATTTAGATTGCATATGCCTTTGTGATTTTAAGTTATTGTATCATATAATTTTATCACATCATTTGATGTGCTATAAATAGTTAACTAGAGTTGTGATATTTATTTCTGACAAAGTCCTGAGATTATGTGGATAAAAGCACTCAAATATATGTTTTTAGATAGTAGTTGTTATTTGGTGGTTCTTAGAGTGAACAAAGGCTGGTGTATAGCGTTACTAGTTCTTTCACTACACACCTGGGGTCATCTTGGATGTGTGTTACAAAGTGAATTCTCTAAAGTCAGCAGAATGGTATATAACTTTCTCCCACTTCAATACCTTTAAGGAATGTTGACCACTATATGGTTCAAGTAAGTATGGATGTAGGTCAGTTGCTCATTTAATATATTTATATGATACTCTGTCACATAAGATAAAGTTTAAGCTTTGTACAGAGAGATGAGTTATGCCCATTCCAAGCATTTAGTAACACAGAGTAATTTTCTCCTATTGTGTCAAGATGTGAGGGATGAAAGCTGGAAATAAATGCAAAGTCAGACCTGTAGCTAGCAATTCTGATGCCCTGTGACATTCCCTGATCTGGCTTTCAGCCCTCAACTTTAAGTTAAGGGAGAAAAAAAGGTTTCCTCATCCCCAAGAAACAAAATTAAAAAAAAAATGTCCTAAAGATATATTCCAGAATAAAAAAAAGTGAGGAAAAAATAAAAAGGTTCCCTCATACCCAAGAAATGAAACAATAATTAAAAAAAGTCCTAAAAATTATATTGCAAAATAAAAAGAATCTCTTTCTCCTTTTCCTTCTAAATGGTAAGAAATTGATACCAGACACAAAGTACTTAAGTACTTCAATAATATTGGTATTCAGTTCTGAATGCCACTAATGCACCAATTACAACTTAGCATCTGTCAGTCACACCACTGGGCCCTAACACTTTGTGTCTAGGTCAGCTGCCCCTTCACTCCACTCCATCTATATCTCTGTGCAAAGTGAATAGGCAGTAGAAGGCACATGACTGCTAAGTACAAGTTCATAGATTTGGATCTATATTAGTTCACCGAAATGACATTATAGTGAACACCTAATCATTGACCCTCATACAGTGAAATTCATTTCAGCGATTCACTGAATTTACCAAGGACAAGGAAATACTTGCCCTACAGCACAACTTTGCCCTTTACTCCACTGTAGTGCAATCTTGGAGTTGGTAAATATAGTTAGGGGTGTGTTGGGGGCAAAGTCCCCCACTTGGGTGGGTTCAATTTGCGTAGCTGTTGGCCCGTTGTGCTGTAGGGTAAGTATTTCCTTGCCCTCGGTAAATTCAGCGAATCTCTGAAATGATTTTCGCTGAATTAGGGTTAATGATTAGGTGTTCACTGCGATGCGATTTTTTCAAACTAATATAGACCCATAGATTCATAGCAGGCAAATCTGCAGACTGTTTTAAGTGTAACCCATAACCAGAGGTCAGAATCAAACCCTGCACCTATTATAATTAGTAATTTGTGGAATATTTATAGGAGCTAGAAAATTTAATGAAAGAATAGTGTCCAGATAAGAGGATGAGTATCGTTTTTATTTTTATTTTATTAATTGAGAATGACATTTAAAATTCCATATTCCTGATGATCACATCACAGTGTGGTGAGATTGACTGTATAAAGCAGACAGTGATCAATGTGTGATGGAAAATTATTTTACTAACTATTCTAATTATGCCTTGTTGTCAAAATGTGACAGTTGTGTTAAATATATTTAAGAAACATGTATTATTAAAGGAATTATTGCTAGTTTCCATATTCTCTGTTAAATCCTTTAAAACGAACAAATGCAGCTATGACCCACTAATCATCCATGTGGTAGTGAATAACCGTAGGCATTCCACCAAAGGAGAAATGCAAATGGGTATGATTGACCTTTTTAAATATTTGGCAGAAGTAGAAACGGCACTGGGTTTGAGTGGAGCCTAGAGATCTAGTATTCCTAGAACAATCGCAAAACTCCATTACAAGCTTATTGGCTTCAATAATTGGCTTACTAGCTGGTATCATTCTAAGGGGGATCAAGTATGTGTCTGGTTAGGTGAGATGGTTGACAGATCCTCTTGTTTTAAAAGTCTGGTCTGCACCTCTACTACCAGGGCTTTTGCATTCTGGTTTAAGCATTTGCTGCTACCACAGTGCCTTTTTTTGGTACAACCTGCCTTCTCAACATTTCCACTTAGCAAATCTTAGCAAATTCCATATCAGAAAAACTTAAGCAAAGTTGCAAAGCAAACATAAGCAAATTCTGGCAGCTTAAGTTGCCAGAATTCTTGCCAAAAAGATGTCAAAGCTTATGGCCCTTCTGCAACTTCAACACCTGTGTATAAGTGTAGTAACAGAGGCTTGTTTTTTTATTTTTTATTTTTTAAATTGATGCTGCTGGTCCTTGTGCCCTTTTCAGGCATGAGTAGAGCCAAATTGGCAAGAGTAATAAAGAAGTAGTGAATATAGTTACTATTGTACAACCCAACAATAATTATATTATATAATACAATAATGAGGAGCAAATACTCACAGTAGCTATCTTTTGTACAGTGACAATTATGCAAAGAGGAGATATGCTTTTTGCTAGCATTATTTCAAGTCAGACTGTTACAATATTGCATGTCAATTGTCAAAACATTGTAAAGGAGAAATCACTGTGAAATGTGATGTGTTATAAGTGCTGGTTTATATAGGCAGGATGAGTGTGTCATTGAGATTAGAGGAGGTCACAGAAGAGAAAACAGTAGGAAAAGTTGTTCAGGCTTGTTGGCTGTTGGTGAAGCACCCACCAAGAGGAGAAAACGCTGAGAGAAGAAGGGAGCCACTTTTGAGATTTTAAGTATTTTTTCTCTGTTTATTTGCTAAGTTTTTCTGCATAGTTGCCTAGTTTGAGCATTTTCTGGCTTGTTAAACTTGATTTCTGCATTAGTAGCTGTATTTAGAGCACAACCAAAAGCTGTTTACTGAATTTCCTGTTTGCACTTAATTTTAAAATCGTTTTTTTCTCAAAACTTGCATATTTTCTGTCTTTGACCTAGCACTCTTGTGTGGGGTCATTAACTGCACGGTTATAACTTGATATTACTTGTGAACCTCTGCTATCTCTGAAAAAACAAAAAAAAAAATCTTGCTTTTTTCCCACTTTTCTGAGATTTAAAAAAGTTCAGTTACAGGCTTGCTGTTCCTGAACTGTTTGTAAGTTTCTGTGAGGCCATTTTTGCTTGGGCTAAAGGAAAGTCTCTCTGTTGATCAGTGGCAGTGAAAAACATTGAGCAGCTCCCCTGCCCCCCCCCCGTGGGAGTGGTTACTGACTTGAAACTGTAGTTTTATTGACCAGTAGGGGTCATTTCCAAAACTCCTTCATCTTCCTCTCTTAAAACCTAGTTGCCTCATGGGTTTGGCATCTTTTCAGGCTTGTTGGCTGTTGGTGAAGCACCCACCAAGAGGAGAAAATGCTGAGAGAAGAAGGGAGCCACTTTTGAGATTTTAAGTATTTTTTCTCTGTTTATTTGCTAAGTTTTTCTGCATAGTTGCCTAGTTTGAGCATTTTCTGGCTTGTTAAACTTGATTTCTGCATTAGTAGCTGTATTTAGAGCACAACCAAAAGCTGTTTACTGAATTTCCTGTTTGCACTTAATTTTAAAATCGTTTTTCTCAAAACTTGCATATTTTCTGTCTTTGACCTAGCACTCTTGTGTGGGGTCATTTACTGCACTGTTATAACTTGATATTACTTGTAAACCTCTGCTATCTCTGAAAAAACAAAAAAAAAAAATCTTGCTTTTTCCCACTTTTCTGAGATTTAAAAAAGTTCAGTTACAGGCTTGCTGTTCCTGAACTGTTTGTAAGTTTCTGTGAGGCCATTTTTGCTTGGGCTAAGGGAAAGTCCCTCTGTTGATCAGTGGCAGTGAAAAACATTGAGCAGCTCCCATGCCCCCGTGGGAGTGGTTACTGACTTGAAACTGTAGTTTTATTGACCAGTAGGGGTCATTTCCAAAACTCCTTCATCTTCCTCTCTTAAAACCTAGTTGCCTCGTGGGTTTGGCATCTTTTCAGGCTTGTTGGCTGTTGGTGAAGCACCCACCAAGAGGAGAAAATGCTGAGAGAAGAAGGATGCCACTTTTGATATTTTAAGTATTTTTCTCTGTTTATTTGCTAAGTTTTTCTGCATAGTTGCCTAGTTTGAGCATTTTCTGGCTTGTTAAACTTGATTTCTGCATTAGTAGCTGTATTTAGAGCACAACCAAAAGCTGTTTACTGAATTTCCTGTTTGCACTTAATTTTAAAATCGTTTTTTCTCAAAACTTGCATATTTTCTGTCTTTGACCTAGCACTCTTGTGTGGGGTCATTTACTGCACTGTTATAACTTGATATTACTTGTGAACCTCTGCTATCTCTGAAAAAACAAACAAAAAAAAAAATCTTACTTTTTTCCCACTTTTCTGAGATTTAAAAAAGTTCAGTTACAGGCTTGCTGTTCCTGAACTGTTTGTAAGTTTCTGTGAGGCCATTTGTGTTTGGGCTAAGGGAAAGTCTCTCTGTTGATCAGTGGCAGTGAAAAACATTGAGCAGCTCCCCTGCCCCCCGTGGGAGTGGTTACTGACTTGAAACTGTAGTTTTATTGGCCGTATTGGGTCAATTCCTGGCTCTTTCCAGCCCCTGCTATCAAGCACGCTTTAACGTGCTTTAGCGCGATTTAGCACGGAGTTGCCACTAGAGCAGCATTGGGCAGCACCTGTTTAACAAGGTTAAACTTTTTCTGGCTCCATAAAGTCTGTTCTTCAATTTTTCCCTTAGAACTGCTCTACTAGTAATCTAAACAGTATATCCCTTAACTAAAAAGCACAGCACTTGTTCCTAAAAAGCTTTTTTTTTTTTTCTCCAAAAAAAAAAAAAAAAAACTCAGCATTTGTCTTAAAAGCATCTTCTTTTCAGGCTTAGCACTTCTGTATTATACAAAGTCCCTCACTAGCGAACCCCCCCCAGGAGTACCCACTTCCTTACTAAGTCCTCTCTTATTCAGTTACACCCCAAACGTCTTAATTTCTCTAGCATGTCGAAGGGCCAGATGCTGGCGTCCTCTCCTGTCCAGTTGGTGAATCTGGGAATATTGAGGCAATGTTACAATTGCCTCATGTACACAGACAACCCTCTCCTCCTCCCACATAACACAAATACTTGCGAGAGATGCAGCTATTTAGCCAAACTGGAGGCTGAGCTCTCTCAACTCAGGACTGGCAAGACCAGACAGGAGGAGAAGGCAACTACACACACCACAAAACCAGTCTCACATAAAGCTATCACAACAATGAATCAAACACATAAACACACAAAGACATACTCGGAGGCTCTGAGCAAAAATTTACCTAAACAGCAGAGGCCTCCAAAGCAGACACCCAAGCAACCGCCACCTCATGACACACCACAGGCAACACATAAAACACAAAATCAGTGTGCAAATCAGTCACAGCCCTTAAGGCCAAATACAACACCAAACATACTTGTCATAGGTGACTCCATAGTCAGACACACTGATGTCCCACTCACCAGGCTGAACAAGGAGAGGGTCACAGTAAGCTGCCTATCGGGTGCTAGAAACCGCCACATAACACAAGCCCTCGAGTCACTCCACAGCAAGTACAAATATGACACAGTCATTGTCCATGCTGGTGTGAACGACCTGAGATGTACCTCCCTGGACTACATGAAAAGAGACATAGAGGAGCTCTCTGATTATGTAGCCCAGGCAGGTATGACCCTGACCCTGAGCAGCATCCTTCCTTCACCAAGAATGATGCCACAACATAAAGACAAGATGATCAGCTTTAACAATTGGCTAAATTTCTGGTGTCATTCAAAGGGGATCCAGTGTCTGTCTACCTGGGATGACATGCTTGACAAGCCATGCTGCTTCACAAGGGATGGCTTGCACCTGTCACCCCTGGGATTCCGGATATTGGCTAAGGCTCTTGCCACCCCCATAGTGCCTTTTTTAGGCAAGGCTCAAATTCTAAACCTACCACCCTAGAAAACAAAAATGGGAAGAAACTAAGGGTAATGCTGCTCAATGCCAGAAGTCTAAATCTCAAAATGCACGCACTCGAGACCCTTCTCAGTATGGAGAACATCCATGTCTGTGCTGTGACTGAAACCTGGTTCAAGGCTCCTGAGAGCACCCCGGCACTATCAGGTTTTACCTCATATCATGCGTTCCAGCCCCAAAACCCGGACCACACCACAAAAGGAGGGGGTGTATCCATATTCATCAAGGATACCCACACCTCCAGGTTGGTGGCAATGCACGAAGCATCAGAAACCATCCAGGTGCAATTAACCATAGGCAAAACTGCTCTACAATTTGTAGCATGCTATAGGCCACCCTCTCAAACTCAGGAACCCCACACAGCCTTCCTGAAGACACTGGAGGGTATAAACGTATCTCCAAACACCATTATATTGGGTGACTTCAACTACCTGAATATAGACTGGGAACATTACTCAAGCCCAAACTTTCTAGCCCAAAGGTTCCTGGAGTTCATAAATTCAAATGCCATGGAACAACTAGTCACCGTTCCCACAAGAGGAGAAAATATACTAGATCTCATCATCACAAACATGGGGACAAAATGCTCCACACCGGAAGTATATCCCTCATTGGTGAGATCAGATCATAAATTAATCTCACTGGATATCCACATCCCGCCCCCACCCCAAACAAAAAAGACCACAGTGAAGAACTTCTCTAAAGCAAACTTCACACTACTCAAGACTGGTGTGGTATCCTTCAAGGTCCCCGAGCCAGTGGAAACCACAACCCAAGCTGCGGAAGCCCTTACAAATGCCTTCTACGAACACCTCCAGGACTGCATGGATCAGGCAATCCCTAATAAAACCAAGACTCTTTCCACCAAGGGCAAATGTCCAGTCTGGTGGACCCCAGCCATAAACAAACTTTACAATAAGAGGAGAAAGCTGTTACATGATAGAGCAAAATCCATAAAAGAGAAGACACCTTTGATCATTATTAGTAAAAAAATACGAGCACTCATAAAATCATCCAAGGCCAACTTTGAGAGAAAAATTGCCCTAGATTCAAAAGACAATCATAAGGCCTTCTTCAGCTATGTTAGAAACCTGGGTGGAAACTCCCAGATATGCTCAGAATTAGTCCAAAATGATACAAAAATCACTGAACCCACAGACATTGCCAACATACTGGCAGACAGGTTCAGTGCAAACTTCACCCCCTCTCCCCCCCAAAAGGAGAGATAACTATCCCAGTGGAGTGCAGCCTCCCAGTCATCTCCAATGCGCAGGTGAAAGCTGCTTTCTCTAAAGCTAAAAACACAGTATCAATGGGACCGGATGGTGTCCCCGGCTGTGTGCTACACGAACTCAATGAGGAACTAAACCCGCACATAAGGCAGTTGTTTAATCTTAGCCTTACCACAGGATACATGCCCAAGGAGTGGCGTACGGCAACTGTGGTCCCACTCCACAAAGGCGGTGCCTCTACAGACCCTGGTAATTACCGCCCCATAAGCTTAACAAGCCTGGTCTGCAAAGCTATGGAGAGGATCATAATGGAACTCATAAACAAAGACATAGGGGACTTGCAGACATTGGACCCGACCCAGTTTGGCTTTGTCAAGGGCAGATCATGCCTTTTGAACTTGGTTGACTTCTTGAAACAGTCACCAAGGCCATTGATGAGGAAAGGCAGTCCATACAGCCTACCTTGACCTTGCAAAAGCTTTCGACACAATACCCCACTCGGGTATTATAGAGAAACTTACCAGCTTAAATGTAAACCCATATGTCACAAGATGGGTTGCAAACTGGCTAAAGGACAGAACCCACAGGGTTAGAGTAGCTGGCGCCATGTCAGACTCCAAGCCGGTCACAAGTGGTGTCCCACAGGGCTCAGTCCTTGGCCCCCTGTTGTTCGGCATCTACTTCTCAGAAGTACAGGCTAACATAGGAGGACTATGGCTGATAAAGTTTGCAGATGACTGCAAACTGGGAGCCATAGTGGAAAGTACATCGGACACAGATATCCTTCAGAGGGGTCTCACAGAAACTGATAGCTGGTGCCAGAGCCATGGCCTGAAGTTAAATGCCAAAAAATGTATAGTCATACCCTTCGGGAAAAACAAGGTAACCCCAAGCTACCATATAGGTGGCAATCCACTAAGCACAGAAGAGGTTATCAGAGACCTGGGGACCCAGGTTGACAGTGGCCTTTGTTTTGACACTCACATTGCTAAAGTGGTTAGAAAAACCTTCTACATTGCCCACCTGATCATGAAGGGATTCACATCCAGATCAAGTGAGGCCATTGTTCCCCTGTACTCTTCACTTATCAGACCAATGATTGAGTACAATGCCCCATTCGGGATGTATCTCACCCGACACCTGCAGCAACTGGAGAGACCCCAAAAGTTCCTCACCAAAAGGATAAAGGGACTCCAAAATCTGTCATATGCTGCCAGACTGAAGAAACTCCAGCTCTATTCAGTCGCATACCATCTGCTCAGAGGTGACCTGTGCCTGACATACAAGGCCATGTCCAACCCAGAATTAATGGACATGCTCCACCTCAAAAAATCCAAATCTACCAGATCCACTAGAGCAAGCGACTTAAACCTTAGCATGGATATAAATAGGACATGCTGGAGGGATAGATTTGTCACCCAGAGACTTCCTATGTTGTGGAATAAAATCCTGGTGGATGAGAGATCGTAGGTTTACCCCGGGAATCATCTCTGTGTCACTGCTGGACAGAGGCACAACAAACTAATGGGCACAGTATTTTTTAACATAAGGGGTGGCGTAAGCCACAAAAACTCTGGGCTAGGCTTATAAATGCCTTAGGGCAGATAGCCTAGTATAAACCTATGAACCTATGAACCTATAAGTACAAAGTAAGCAGTTGCTATTTAGACAAAGGGGAGTTACAGACAGAGATAGCAAATAAAGTGAGTGGACAGAATTATTGCTAGCAAGGAAATAATACCAAGAGCCATTGGGCATAATTTCCAAATGATTACTAGTTAGCAAAGTAATGGTAAAGGTCTTTGTAAATCATTTCTGTGACAGGCATAATATAATTACAGTGAGATGATAATGTTATGTATAGGTTTTAAAAAGGTGTGTAAGGGTGTAAGAGAATTCAGGTGTCTAAGATTTCAAATCAATAAAAGACCCTTTCTGTTTTGGGGTTTAGTACCTATCATGCACTTACAACAACAGGCAACTACTAGGGGCTGTCAGTCTTTATCAGAGAACCCCCTCATATAAAGGTAGATTACTTGTGACTTCAATTTTGAAATTTTGAAACTCCAAGTCAGCATAAATAAAATCAACTACTACTATATACCCCTTGACCTCTTAGTGCTAGAAATTTGGACAAAGCCAAAAATAATTGGGAGATAAAGGCTTGAAACTGTGGAGAGATTTAAAATGTTTCTCACATAAGGTTAGAAAGTTGATGGAATCACATGTTTTAGAGGGGACCTCCAAGATGGCTGCACAATGAGTAACAGCTTAATTTCAGCTCTCCCAGTGTGAAAACAGAAACTCAGAAAAGAGCGCCAGTAAATTTGTCTTTTAGGGTAAATTTCAGTTACTGGCTAGTAAGTTCACTGCCTGGATGCCAGCAAAGAAGAAATTTGGAGAACAAAAGTTGAAGAGAAAACACTTAATGGAAGAATCCTGCAGTTGTTCAACAAAAAGTAGTTCAAGTTCCAGCGTTGGTGCAAGACACGACTTCCAGTAATCTGGAGCAAACATAAGTAAAATGTGCTCAGAGCTGATTAAAATAAACAAAGCAATGAAGAAGTATATCAACTCAAATAAAAAAGGCTGGAAAAATTGAATAAGCTTTAAACAGATATTCAGATAAGCTAATAAAATTGTAAAACTTAGAAATCAACATAAAGAAAATGCTGTCCGAGTATCAGAATACACAAGAATAGATGTTTCAAAATGGTAGAATTAGAAGACAAAGCACATAGGGAAAACCTGAGATTTTCTGCTATACCAGAGAAACTGGAAGGAATGGCTTATATTAATTTTATGAAAACACAAATAAGCAACTGGACTGGTATTCCAAAGCAGAAGCTGTTAATTGAATGCCAGCATCATGTGTATGCTCCAAACCTGGTCATGAGAAAGCAGCCAAGACCATTAATAGCAAACATGCAATCCTACCAGCAGAAAAAATTGATCCTGACAAATCTGTGGCAGAAGGACACACTAATAAAAGTTGTAGATGGTACAGAATTTGTGGAAAATAATTACTTACTCTACACCAAGGTAGAAAAGGAGTGGATTTATTCCAGCAATCAGAGAATGTTGAGAAGCAGGTATGAGATTCAAGCTGCTGTATCCAGCTATCTTCAGAATATTATGTTCAGAATATTTTTTTCCTGGAAGGTCAGATTATTTTTTGATGCAGAAAATATTAAGGAGGAAATACAAATATTGTCCAACTAAACATGAGCTATCAAACAGAAGGGGATTCTGCTTCTTATTTTTCTAATAATAAAGCTCATATAGAGAATATGCCAGAGAAACCTGTTCCAAAGGAAAATGCTTAAGAGACAGAAAAAAGCATAGGAGTTGACTAGAAGAACCAAGAGATCATTGGAACTGAACCAGGACTGGATTTGGGTGATGGAGATCAACAGGAAGAAAATCAGCAACATGGAAATTAATGAATAAATGTGGGATTACAAAGAATTGATTATATTTGTGAAATATGGCTTAACAAGAAAACCTGGAAATATTGGACTTTTTTTACTTTGTTAAATTTGTAGAGGACTTCAAAGGATATTCCCTACTTCATGTCATTAATGTTTGGAAAAACATTAAGGAGAGGAGAAGAGGAAGGAAACAGGTGGATGGGAAATAGGAAATACACCCCGGGATCACTTCTGTTGCTTTGCTTGACAGGGGCACATGTAAATAACTTTCTTGGGTGGTGTAAGACAGGGAACCTTGTTGGCTAGACTTACTTAGGCCCTTGGGCCAATAGCCTAGTACATACCTATGAACCTATGAACCTATAACTGTAAGTAAAACAATTTTTGCTCTTAACAGTATTTTTATAACACATGACATATGCTACACGTTATAAAGTTTTTTTCAGTTATTTTTGTGTACAATAGGGATACTTAATAAACAGGTGCCCTTGTTTTCCTTCTTCTTTTCTTCTCCTTGTTCAATGTAGGCACTGCAATGTAAAAAGAGAAGAAAGCATGAACTAAACAACATGATATAAGTAAAACCGATATGCTTTTTCTTACTTTTCTATAGGGGCATGACTGGATTAAGGCCCTTGGCTTGATCTAATATGTCTTAAGGGGAAACAAGTAAATAAAAGGAAACTGGATATAATGAAACATTTTCCTCTAGCAAACAAATGTTCACAGTACAACACATAAGTGTGTAGCAGAAGGCAACTTTGCATCTGGTTCTCATGTTTATGTGGCGACAAGCTGATAAGGGCAATAAAAACAGAATACTTCTTTCTTTCTTTCAATGGCTAGGAGATACTATTTTCTGAAAGCATTCAACTTGTTTTCTACATCTGGGAGAAGAATAAAGATATATCAGAAACAGACAACACTTATAAAAGCATAGGCTGTACAATGTATCTTACCATGGATAACCTTCATTATAGGTCTATTCAAGCTTGTGAGTAGGGCTATCAGTCTGTAACAATTGTTCCTATTAGGAGGGTTAAACTTAATTATTTGTAGATACTCATATATCTGTGTGTTTGTATTAAGTTGATAGGTTATGGCGGTATTATTGGGGGTGTGTTTGTTTGTTTGTTAGTTTTTGAGGGTTTTCATTAAAATAAAAAATCTTGTAAGCTGTAACTAGACATTTAAAAAGCTGTTATACATAATAGGTGGGAATAGTAACTTCTTATGATAATGGCAGCACTTTCCATATTATCTTTAAATGTAAATGGTCTCAGGGTTATACACTGAAAAGAAAGAGTAGTGAACTATATTAAGCATGCAGAGTGCAAACAGCTATGCTACAGGAGACATAGTTGGAAAGAACTGAGCATGTTAATTTGATAAAGAAAGGATTTTAGAATGGTTATTCAGTGGATTATTTAGAACAAAGGAAAAGGGGAGTATTTATATTAATTGCAAGAGGAGCTCCAAAAGTGAAAGAAGAGCACAACTATAATAATGGTAGATTTGTAGTAATAAGGGGTTTCTGGTGAGGGAGAAGGATTACACTGGCATGTATTTTTATTTCACCTGGAACTGCTACAATGCAACTTAAGAAAATTCTGGAAGAAATAATCAGCTTTCAGCAGGGAATACTACTTATAGGTGGGAAATGGAAATTGATCTGCAACAGTGAGGATGTATCTGGGAGGCCTAGGGCAGAAAATATAACAAAAGAGGGTAGCTTTTTGAAACAATCTATGAAAATATTTGGTACGGAAGATGCAAACTCAGTAGTAGGAGTTCAGAGAGAATTTACATATTATTCCCCAAGGTACAAAAACTGGGCTAGGCTAGAAATAAATTATATTTCACAGGAACATGTGTATTAAGTTGACAGTTTTGATATGCATCCAATAGTTATTTCAGATCATGATGAAATTCACAAACACCAACCACAAACTGTAAAATCCACAATAAAAGTGAATCTCATCTGATGAAGTTTGTCTATACAGATGAAAGCACTAATAGTGGTTGTTTTAGTGAATAAAGTTGGACTAGTTGCCATTTTTGGGTTCTGCCACTTTTTATTGTGGATTTCAGATCATGTGCCAATAATAGCTAAAATAAAAATGCAGGGTAATGAATTAAAAATAAGATACTGATGCATCCCCATCTTATCTGTTACATAGAGAGGAAGTTAAGGAATAGGTAGTGGAAATTACTCAGGAGTTGTTAGAGATGATAGAAATGTCTTCAGAAAATATAGCTAAGGAGTGGGATAAAATGAAAGCAGAGTTTATAAAATAGGGTGGAAATAAAAGAAAAACAGACATGGTTAAGAAATAAAAAGAATTATTTAAAGTGTTGCAGAATATAGTGAATATTAGAGAATGAGAAGATTGCTAAAGAGAAAATAAGGGACTGCTTTGATAATATGCACAAGTTTAGAAAGAGTGTTGTTAAGCATTTTTTTAAATAACTCCAGAGCTCAAAAGCTTTTTAGTACAGTAGTTCAAGCAACAGGAAGTAGAAAGTCTTGTTGTCAGGCTCAGGGATTCTACACCAAGAAAAATAACCTGAAATCCTGTAGAAGTATTAGACATATTTCAGAAATTTTATGAAAATCTGTATAAAGCAGAGAAATGTGGAAATCAAGAAAAAGGTGCAAATAGAAATGTTTATGGAAGAATTAAATATGCCAGGGTTAGAGGTAGATAAGACTGAATTACTAACAGTTATAGGAGAAGATGAGATAAAAATGGTGATATATTAACAATCTACAGGAAAATCTCAAGGAATAGATGGTATTCCTGTGGGAGTTTGGAAGCTGCATGGGAAGAAAGTGATAAGGATCTGGAAGTTTTTTTAACAGTATTTTTAAAGGAGGAGAAGTACCAACATCCTGGAAGAAAGCTGTGGTGGCTGTAATACCTAAAGATGGTAAAGACCCATCCGATCCAGCTTCATACATGCCCATTTTGATTCTAAACCATGACTATAAACTATTTCTGTCTATAATGGTTAAAAAGAATGGCAAAGGTGATGCAAACTTGATAGATATTGCTCAGGGGAGGTAAACATTTGACAACATTAAGAGAACAATCATGATCCAGAGGGAAGTGGAATGTAAGAAAATACTGCTGTTATTGATGGGTCTTGATGCAAAGAAAATATTAAATGGAGTAAATTGACTTTTTATGAGTAGGGCAATGGAAGTATTTGCATTCCTTGATGAAATTTTAAGGTTGATTAGGAGGATATATGAGGGCTCTGAGACAAAAATTAAAGTGGGAGTGTTCATCTCTGATAAGTTCTTTTTAGCAGGGGAGCCAGGCAGGGGTGTCTGTTTCCTCTTTATTCATCGCATTGTATTTAGAACCATTGGTAAAGAAAATAAGGGACTCAGAAATTCAAGGATATAATCATTGTGGTAATCAAGAAAAGTTGGCTTTATTTGCACATGATATTACGTTATACCTGATAAAACCAGCAAAGGATATTTCAGTGTTGTGGAACATTCTGGGTCAGTTTCAGGTCTTTTTAGGATACAAATTTAATGAAGATAAACAAAGGCAATAGCTATAAACTATGTACCCACACATGAATTGGTTCAGCAATACCCATATTTATGCGGACATGACAGAATGAGGTAATGAGGAGTATGGGTTAAAAAGGATTCTGTTATGGCAGCTAAGGATATGTGGGAAGAGACTAAACAAAAGACAATACAAAAACTGAGAAACTGGAAGCTCTGTTTTATAGATACTAATATCAAGATACAAGCAGTGAAAATGTTTTGAGTCCCTTTTGTTTTATAGATAGGTCAAACATATTTATATCAACCAGAGGAGATGTTGTGGATATCAATTAATAATGAGTTGAAGGGTTTTATCCTGGATGGGAAGAGGGCAAGAGTCAAGTAAGATAAGATGATCCTTCCAACATAACAAGGTGGTTTAGGATTAGCTTATTTGAAGGGGTATTTCATCATTACACATTTAAGGCTTTCATATATATATATATATATATATATATATATATATATATATATATATATATATATATATATATATATCACAAGTAGAAAGTTATAATTCAAAGTGTAAAGAGATGATGATGAAATGTAGGAAAGCTCAAAAAACAAGGAGAAACTGGGATTGTGAATGCAGAGCCTTAAGGATAATAAAAATTACCATGCAGAATATTATATTATATATAAATATATTTGTAAAGTAGCAGAATGTATTCCAAGAGCTAAGCCAACACACAAATGGAGAAAGGAGATTCTGCTGATAGGGATGAATGCGATTAGGGTTACAGAGAGGAGGCAAAGGAACCAAGGCATTGGAAGCAAATGATTAGAGAGGGAAAGGTAATAGAATGGAAAGAAGACAAGTATTCATTTGGACTGCAGGCTAGAGATTGCCTTCCCTATCATGGATAGATATCAGAAAGGAAAAGGGGCATCCTAGGTGAAGGACCAGCACTGGTTGAGTTTTTAGTAGAATCTAGAACAGAAGCTACTATTAAAAAGGGATAATTAGTAAGGCATATACAATATTGCATGATAACTACAGGAATCCATCAGAGGAGGTTAGAATACACTGGGAAGAGAGCTTGGATAAGCAATTCACAAAAGAGCAATGACAGGACATATGTGTGGCTTCCAAATATGCAACAAAGTCTAGATAATTTAGGATCTTTGCTTTGAAGTGTTTGCATATGTATTTTTATACACCAAGCAGACTCCAAATAATTTTTCCTCCAGTAGATTGCAAATTATGGAGGTATGATGGGGAAGTAAAATGTAATTGGGAACATATTTTTGAAAGTGTAATGAGTTGGCAGACTAATAAATAAAACTTCCTTGCAGACCACTCCCATCAGAAATACTGGGTGAGCAATTGGTGTAACTAAAGAAATAATTTTTGAGCTCTGATACAGAATTGGAATTGTCAAGACATAGTATGGCCTTGCTGAGTTTAATTCTGGTGGCTGCCAAAAAAGAAATGGCTAGAAAATGGAAATCAAAGTCTAAGCCAACTGTACTAGAAGTAGTGAATATATCAACAAAGACAAAAGAACTGGAAGTGGTATCTTTAGAAAATTGTTGGAGCAAATTACATAGAAAAAATGGGAATTGGGGAACAAAACATACAAAATAATATTTTGTAGGAAGAATAAGGTTCAAGGGAAGGTAGGAATTGAATGAGCTATATAATGTTTGACTGTCAATGATTGTAAAGCTTATAAGTGATGCATAATGTTTGCAACCGAAAATATGTCAGTATGGTTTATTTTCATTTGTATAAATGTATGATTACCTATATCATGAGTGATAATTTCATAAATATGTTTTTTGTTAAAAAAAAAAGAATCACATGTTTTCAATTAACATGCATTTTCTGAAAAATATGAACTGACATTAGTGATTTCAATCCTCAGTAATTTGCTGGAAAACCACACATTTTATGACAGCCTGACTAAAAATAGGAGTCAAACATCTGGATAGTCTGTTAAATTCTGGACAGTTTATTGGTATTCTTCATAGCCAGCTATTGATCGCCTCCATGTCCCCACTAATCATGATGGCTACCTTAATGTCATACCCGATATCTCCATAAATGGAATGCACTTAATTCTAAGTGACTTTCAATTACCCTGCAATAAACTGGTTCACTTCCACTACAATTTGAAAACATGACCAGTGTTTCCTTGACTATGTTAGTGCATGACTATGTTAGTGCAAACTACCTAGTACAGATGCTGAACATCCCTACTAGTGGACACAGTATACTGGGTCTTTATCCTTATCATATTGCCCTCTCTTGGGTGCATTTCCCTTTTATGAATATGTATACAAATGCTCTACTACCATATCTTCTTTGGTAGGCTACCATGCTAAGACCTCATGTAATGTGATTTATGCAACAGAGTAAATACCAGGATATTTCTCTGGTGTTGTAAGTTGCCAACATTTGCACAGACTTGTCCTCCTTTGCTCAGAGCTGCTCAATGCTAAGCAACTAAGCTACTTATTGTAACTATTTTATACTAAATTTGACCAAGTACCAGTCTTGAAACACCTGGGATAACTACATTTTGCATTACTTTGCTCAGAGCTGCTCAAGTCTAAGTAACTTTTCTACTAATTGTAACCATTTTACATCAAATTTGACAAAGTACCAGCCGTGAAACACTTGGGATATGATTTTGTATTCTTACTGAGTTGCTATGACAACTTTGCACTTATTTTGGTATTGTACTCTTGTAGTCTTGCTTTGTTTTAAATCTAGTGAGAGCAGAGAAAAAAATGGCAATTTTTAAGACTCTGGTTCATGTAGAAAGTGTGCTCTTTTGCTATTGGTCATTGGGCTCACTCGAATATTTTTAACTTTTTTATGCTATGGGTTGCTTGTATTTGTGCAACATTTAATGGGGTACTGTACACATGCAGATATGTAGAACCTTATATTTATTTATCTAATTTCTCCACAAACTCCTAGTCTATTTAATAGTCAGTAGTTGCCCGAAGACCCCCTGGTTTGCACAAAGAAGTGCACTGCATGTCATGGAAAGATATATACTGTTTGTTTTAGACTACAGTTAGATTGTTTATTTTAGACAGATAGTAAGTAGAGCAATGGATTTGCACTTTCCAGCCATCTGTATAGCCAGCTTGGTTTAATTGGGCATCCTGAGACAATGTAGAAATTGTCTCATGTCTGCTTACAACTGCCTACTACTTAAATAAACTAACACAGTGTGTGAGAGATGTAGTTATAATGTTAATTGAGGTCAAGCTCTCACAAGTACTCAGTACAAATTACAAGCAGATTGTCGGTACCATGCAGCATCACACTAAACCATCCACAAACACAGCTCAGACAAACACATAGACCTACATATGCTCAGGCTCTTTAAAATAGCCCACTTAAACTACAAAGGTCTCCTAAATGTAACTTAAGAAACGAGTACTCTCAACAACCTAACAAACACACAAAAGAGGTAGCACCCACCAGGAAACACATCCAAGAGTCACATTGTCTAGTCCAAAATCCTGATTATAAGTGACTCCACAGTCAGGCATACTGACGTGCTACTCATCAGGCTGTGCGGGGACAGAGTCAGAGGATCATAGGATCATAGGAGGTTACTAGGCTAACAGTCCTAGGGCTCTTACAAGCCTAGCCAAGTTCAACCCATGTTCCCAAGGGTGTCTGGTTCAAGCAGACAATAAAATCAGCACCTATTGCTCCTGTCCAAGAATGATACAGGTGATACCCCTGGGGTGAATTTCCAGTTACACTTCCAATCATCCAAATTGCACTTAAATAGTGCCAATGAGGGGCTTTGTTTAACATGAATAGGAAGCTTGTTCCAAAGGTGGGGCAAACTCTGTGAGACAAATCTGTCTGTCCAGCAAGTTCTGTTGATATCACATACAGGTTAAAGTCCTTTGAGTGAGTGACCCTTGTGCAATTTGACTTGTGAATGTACAGAATTTCATTTAAAGCTGGGTCAGAGATTGCTCTGTATGCAAGGCACAGGTCTGTATGACACAGAGTAAAGTAACAATAATTCAATCTGTTTGCATAAGACAGATTTTAAAGACACTGAATTTTCTTTGTAAGGAACCTTTGTGGTCCCTCCAATTGCTGCAGGTGTTTGGAAAGGAACATACCAAAGAGGGCATTGTACTCTATTATTGGCCTGATGAGGGAAGAATACAGGGGGATTATAACCTCTTTTTTTTCTGGAGGCAATGCCCTTACTTATGAGAAGAGCAATATAAAATGCCCTTCTTACCACTGTGAAGACATGGTGATCGAAGTTAAAGTTGCTGTCAACCTGTGTGCCCAGATCACTCATCACTAACTGTGTACTTAGGGTATTGCTATTGATGTGGTAGTTTGCAAGAACAGCACCCTTGCTGAAGGGGATGATAATAAATACATTTTTTGCATTACGTTTAAGACCATGATGTTGGCACCAGTCATTAGTCTGCTTAAGACTTTCTTGCAGGATATTGATATCGCTAAGGGTTTCAATGATCACTCCCAGTCTGCAGTCATCAGCAAACTTTATCAGCTACAGTCCTTTACTTTTAGCCTGTACTTCAGAGAAGTAGATTCTGAACAATAGGGGTCCCAGAACCAATCTCTATGGAACACCGCTGGTTACAGGTCTGCCAGAGCAGGTAGAGTCCCCTATTTTGACAGTATGAGTTCTATCGGTTGGCCAGTTTGCAACCCACCTGACAATATATGAGTTGGTACCCAGCTGGGTGAGTTTATAAATGATGCCTGAGTGGAGGATTGTGTTAAAGGCCTTGGCTAAGTCTAAATAGGCCATATGCACAGATTTGCCCTCATATAGGGCTTTGGTGACTGTCTCGAAGAAGTCCACCAAGTTTAACAGGCATGATCCCACCTTGACAAAGATAAACTGGGTAGAGTTGAGTATTTAAAGATTTCCTATATTTTTGTTAATAAGGTCAATGATGATGATTTGTTCCATGACATTGTGGATAAGGCTGGCCAGGCTAATGGGTCTATAGATCTTAGGATCCGTGGATCCACCCCCTTTCTGCAAAGTGATAATGGTAGCTGTTTTCCTTTCCCCTGGCACAAAGCCAGTGCTTAGGCTGTGAATGAAAAGCATGCTCATTGGTAATGCTATTTCCTGCTTTAACCCATGTAGAACACAGCCTGGTATATTGTCTGGTCCCATATAGGCTGTGTTTTTTTACCTTAGAGAGGGCATGTAAGACCTGTTACTCAGAGATACTATGTGCAGGACTGGTGTTAGGAATGCGTTAGGATATATGTGGTGAGGACAAGGGAGTGAAATGTTCACTGAACCTGTCAGCCAGAAGGTTTGCTATATCCACAGGTTTTATATATGTAGTAACATTAACTACGAGTTCAGAACAAATCTGGGCCTTACCTTTAAGGTTACAGATGTAACTAAAGAATGCTTTGTGGTTATCCTTAGTTAGGAAAACTAATTTGGATTCGTAGTTAGCTTTGGATGACTTCACTAGAAGTCTTATTTGCTTGTTTAAGTTGAGGAGGGAGTGTATCCAGTTTTGAGACCATTCCTTCCTGCTCTTAGACAGCAGTTTCTTTCTCCTATTTTATAGCCTATTAATGACAGTTGTCCACCAGGCAGGTTTGATTTTCCTTGAAGATCTTGCTTTAGTTCTATTAGGTATGGCAGAGTCAATACAATTATACAGGTGCTTGTATAAAGTATATGTGTATAACTCAGCATAGGTGTCCATTCCATCAGTGGGGAAAAGGCTATGAAGCTATTTATGCCATCATGTAAGAGGTTGTAATTGGCCTTGAAGAACATTTTAGGCTAGTTGTTGCTAAGGAGGTCTTGTGTTACAGTTACTTCTAGCAAGACTGATTTGTGGTCAGATTGACACTGGGGGTGGTACAATGGTTCACCATGTTGGTGAGCACCAGGTAGAGGATGTTTGA
The DNA here is from genome assembly GCF_019279795.1 of Protopterus annectens. Taxonomy (NCBI): domain Eukaryota; kingdom Metazoa; phylum Chordata; order Ceratodontiformes; family Protopteridae; genus Protopterus; species Protopterus annectens. The sequence goes on from NC_056726.1 coordinate 943,291,059, forward strand.
GCCCACTGTTGGTGTGTCAACCAGCTGGTCCAGGGCATTGGAGTTAACAAAGTTCAGAAACCTTCGGGCAAGTGAGTTAGAACACGTATAATTTACCCAGTCTAGGTGCAGGTAATTAAAGTCACCCAACACCAGGGTGTTTGGTTGTATCTTGATTGACTCAATTAGATCCAAGTTGGCAGAGTGGATGTGCTGATTCATGGAGAGGCTCCTATACTTGGCAATGACCTGAAGGGGGGGCGGGTCTTACCTACAGTCAATTGCACCTAAATTAATTCAAGGGAATTGTGCTGTTTAACAAATCTAGAGATGTATTTATCTTTAATGAATATTGATACACCACCTTCTTTAGTTCTTATGCCTTTAGCTTGTGGTCTGAATGTGTGGAAGGAAATGTAACCTGGTATAGCTGGAGTGCTGTCTGCAGCCTTAAACCAGGTCTCAGTGACTGCACAAATGTCAGCATCTTCCAGAGTGAGGACTGCTTCCAGTGAGTGCAGTTTCTGGTTTAGACCCCTAGCATTTAGCAGCATAACCTTGAGGTGGTTTTCAGAGGGTATTTTTATATCGGGAGTTTTGTTCTTGTGACATTGCCTAAAAAAGCCACTATAGGGATGGCAAGAGCTTTAGCTGGTAACCCACATCCCAGGGGTGATAGATGAAGACCATCTCTGGCAAAGCATCAAGGTCTGTCGACCCTGTCATCCTAGGCTGATAGATACTGGACCCCCTTTGAATGACACCAGAAACTAATCCAGTTGTTCAAGTCAATCATTTTTTGTTTGTATTGAGGTATCATCCTAGGTGAAGGCAAAATTCTGCTTAAGGCTAGGGACATACCTGCTTGAGACACATAATTGGAGGGCTCTGTCTTGTCTCTCTTCATATAGTGCACTGAGGTACATCTCAAGTCATTCACACCAACATGGACTATGAAACAGTGCCAGTTATTGAGAGACTTGAGTGTGTGTGTGTGTGTGTGTGTGTGTGTGTGTGTGTGTGTGTGTGTGTGTGTGTGTGTGTGTGTGTGTGTGTGTGTGTGTGTGTGTGTGTGTGTGTGTGTGCGTGCATGCGTGTGTGTGTGTGTGTGTGTGTGTGTGTGTGTGTGTGTGTGTGTGTGTGTGTGTGCGTGTGTGTGTGTGATAGTGGATCCTGGCACCTGACAGACAGCTGACTGTAAAATTTTCTTTATCCAGCGTAGAGAATGAGGCATCTGTATGTCTCTCAACTGAGTCACCTATGATTAAGATGTTTGTTTTTGTGTTATGCCTTAGGGGCTTGACTGGTGAGGCACTGGTGTGTGATATATTATGTGTACTATGTTCTGCAGAGGATGTATTATGTGAAGCATGCTTGTGTTTATGTTTGGGAGGTCTCTGATGTTTAGTTAAGCTTCTTGTAAGGACCTCCTCATATGTAGGTTTGTGTTGTTGGTTTAGTAGGTGCAGCAGTTGAGGTGTGAATGCTGAACCTGCTTAGTATCAGATGAACTGACTGGTGAGTGAGAGAGCATGGATTCTAAGTTCTTGATATAGATGCATCTCTCACATAATGAATTTGTGTGGACTAGAAGAAGTGTGTTGTCACTGTACATGAGGCAATTTTTACACTGCCACAGGATGCCCATATAGACCAGGCTGGCTGGAGAAACTGTGGGAAATTTTCCATTCATGATGCTAGGTAAGATGATGTGGTCAAAAAACAGGGAGAGGACAGAAAGGACCAGGTAAAGTAGAGGACAGGAGAAGTGGACAAACAATACTAAGGGCTATTGGATAGGATCTGTGTTAGTACCTCAGGAGCTTCGCTGAATATATCACCTATCAGTGAGGGGCAATCATAAGAACTCACAGATGGAGCATCAGCAGAGTATTAAGGGAAAAGTAAGTTGCTTATCAGGTGATAGTATTTGCCACGTCCTTGCATCATAAGTACATATATGACACTGTCACTGTACATGTAGATATGAATGACTTGAAACTTACCTCTCTGGACTATATGAAGAGAGACATGATGGAGCTTTCAGAATATATGTTTAGAGCAGGTATGAACCTAGACTTGATGAGTATTCTACCATCACCAAGAAAAAAATAATTTACTTCAACATTTTGCTTAGCCTTTTTGTGTCATTTAAAGCAGTACAATATATATCAGCCTGGGAGGCAGTGGTAGACAGTCCTAACTGCTTTGCCAGGGATGGCCTGCACCTCTCCCACAAGGCTTCCATATATTGGCTAAAATCTTGTCCTCCCTCATAGTGCCTTTTTTAGGCAATCTCAGTCTTCTAAGGCTTCCAACATAACTAAACAGAATCTGGAAAATATTAATATTAGGAGCCTTAAACAAAAAGCTCCATACCCTATAAGATCTACTTATTTTGGAAAATGTCAATATATGCATTATCACAGAGATTTGGTTCAAGACCGTTCAAGACCAGTGAAAGTCCTCCATCAGTGCATGGCTTCATATCACTTGTACCAGCCCATCACATTATACAAAGGCACTAACGATGGAGTTGTCTATATATTCTTAAAAAAAATCTCAGTTCCAGACTTGTTAGGCACAGTAATGACCTGGAACTCCCCATGTCCAACTTACTATAAATAAAACCTATTATCACATTATAGCAAACTACTTGACCCCTCTATGTTCCCCTCAGCCCACACCTCCTATCAAACCAGCATGAAGTCCCTATGTATTAAGCCAAACACCATTCTCCTAGAAGAGTTTAATTATTCTTCCATAGACTGTGAAACTTGTACATCCTTAAACATGAACGCACAGAGGTTTCTGGACTACACTGATACAAATTCTCTGGACCAGTTAGTCCATACTACAACCAGGGAAAATAAAACCCTAGACTTGACCATTACCAAAATGTGGCAGCGCTGATCCCCACCAGTTGTAACCCCTTCTGTGGTCAAATCACACCACATGTCAGCCACTTTCAACTTAAGCCTGAAGCATCCTCCAATACCTCAGTAATTAGAGACTATGGAAAGGATACCCTACTAAAACTGAGAGATGACCTAGCCAAAAAACCCTTCCACCTTGGCAATCCCACTGCTTATGCAGAATCCTGTACTGCCAAATTCTATGCACATGTACTAGTTGCATAGATTCATCTGCCCCCCTCAGAAACAAATACAATGCCAAATTCAAAA